>NW_027069732.1:240092-322505 GCF_002906115.3 Quercus suber
TTCGATCGATCGAGTCTATTCTTCGATCGATCGAGCCAGGCCGAAAGTCCCAAGTACTTCTGCAGCCACTCGATTCCAACTTTACAATATTAAACCAACTTTGAGCAAGTCTAAATAAGACTAAATACAATGTTTTGATCATGGTTTGCCAACATTACAAATTAGAGTTCTAAATACATAAAATCCTAAGACCTTAGAACCTAACAAATCTTGTGAGAAACTTTGAAACAACATCGTTCTAGCTTAGAGAGAGAGAGAGAGAGAGAGAGAATTTTCTAGATAGCCATTAATAGATCCCATTTGTCATATTTTTCTCAAAAAATTACATGCGAAATTATTAAATTAAAAAAAGAAAAAAAAAAAAAAAAAAAAAAAAGAACACAGTTTGACGTCAAAGAAGAGAAATAAGTACCAAACAAATAGAAATTGTCATGTAGCAAGACAACCAAATGCATATTGGTTGTTGGTGAGGATATTGATGAAGCAAGAGGAGCCAAGTGGCTTGAAATATCATCACGGCTATGGTGTGCCCTTCTTGATCTGGTGGAAGCATGATGTGAAGAGCATGGCTTTGAAAGTTTTTTTTTGAGAGAGGAACAGTAAATTTAACAACACACACACACAGGGAGTGGGGATGAACCTTTAATATCACACAACTCACCCACAACAAAAGCCGGTAACTCTTGTTGGGAGTGTGAACATGTCATTATCACAAATACATGTTTGAGAGACATTTAATGTTTTACTCTTGAGAGTCTACTATTGAAAAATTCTCTTCAAGTTATCATGAAACTCCTAAATGCGACTTTGCCTTATCTATAACCATTATTTTTTTAAAAGAAGAAGAATATGATGAAGGAGAAGGAGGAGGAGAAGTATAACGTGAAACTAAAAAAAAAAAAAAAAAAAATTCCGGATAAGTAGTTCTTAAGAAGAAGTTAAAGAGTAGTTTAAATTCTCATTAAAAAAAAAACAAAAAGAGTAGTTTAAATTATTAAATTTGAGAGTAAAGTAATTTGTTAGGAGTAAAACATGGGGGAGTGGAATTCAAGCCGTTTGTTAGGAGTAAAATGTGAGAGTATAATTCAAACGTGTTAGGTTTTTTTTGTTTTTTTTTTTAATAAATTAAATGTCTCTTAAATATATGTAGACTTAATTATTTTTTGTTTAGAGTAGTGCTTAATAAATTTAGGGGTAATGTAAATAAGTGGGGAGTATACGTGGAGAGTTTTTAAGCTATTGAGAAGAAGTAGAAATTTATATTAATGTGAAAGTAGGAATGGGGAGCATCCATGGGGAGTTTTTTAAGCTATTGAGTAGAAGTATGAATTTATATCAAGTAAAAAGATATTTCAATGTAAAAGTAAGAATTTATTATTTTTGTTAATTTACTATTTTAATCTCATTTTTAAGTTTTAGATTAATTAAATTAGGGGTATTTTTTACAGTATAAAAAACAATAACTAATTTTCTGAATCTTCTTAATATATACAGCTGACTAAAGCGGTATAACGAACACACCTAGATAATAAAATGATTTTTTCGAATTGGCCAAAAATCACACATTACAGCACACCTTTGGGTCGAGGTCTCAAATTTAATACACTGCGACCGTGAGGGGCATGGTCACATGCATAGTATAGGGTCCGTTTGGATTGGACTTATTGTTGCTGAAACTGAAAACTGAAAACTGAAAATACTGTAGCAAAATAATTTTTAAATGTGTGGATAGTACCGTGGGACCTATTTTTAATATTTTTTATTGCTTGAACAGTGCATGAACATTAATAAACAGTTAATGAACAGTAATTTTTGTTCCCTGCACAGTGATTTTACTGTTCACATGCAGGGAAAAAAAAAAAAAAAAGAGAAAACGCGGAATGCAAATCGTGGACGCGGAGTACAAACACTCACATAGTCACTTGTGAAGATCACCAGGGTACGTAGTTATAGTTCGTATATAAATATGAAAGGCTAGTACTTGGCCCGCAAAATAAAAGCTTTAAATTTTTAAATTTTTTTATTTTGATAAGTGAGTATTGTTTGTGGCCCCAAGAGGAAAGGATAGGAAGTAGGAAAGGAAAGGCTTTAAATTTGGTTTGGTACTTTTTTTAATGAAAAGTTTCCCTTAACGTTTTTGTTTGCCCCTTTTCTCATAGCAGAGAGAGAACACTTGGTAATGATTAAGAATGAATCAACAATGATATCCATGGGTGTATTATTGTATATATATAGTACTATTGCTAAGCCTGACTGAGACTCTCATTCCACTTATAAGGAGATGGATAATAAAGAATTATTACAAGCTAGGGGTGGATGGTTATCAAGTTTCTGATTAGGTGGGTTAATTTTAACTCTCATCTACTAGCTAGGGTTTGAATTTTTTTTCTTCTAATAATTGAATACAAGATTAAAAAATAACAATAAAAAATATTTAAATATTAAAATGATCAAGAGATATTACCCTTGAAGGGATGAGAAAGATGGTGATATTCTCTCTAGACATTGGTATGTGAAATGGTGGGGTAAATTCCCTCATGCTCAGAGAATTATTGCTACAGTCTCCAGAGATTCTTCATCCCCAGCTGTTCTCCCCATTGCTAAGAATTGTTCACTTAGTCAATCCCCTGTCCTTGAGGCACCTGCTTCCTCTTCTAAATCTGTTAAATCATCAACTAAACCTAGAAAAGTGAGTTCTCCTTTGGATGAAATCCGCAAAGACCCTGAAGCTCTCAATGCTCTCATCAAAATGTTAAAAGCAGAAAGAGCTAGTTTGGATGATGAAAAGTCCTCTGAAGGTTCTGTTACAAAAGATCCTTATTACCCTTACAATAAAGAGTGGTTTGGACATGATGAAGATGGTGATGATGACCTAGCACAAAATTGATTGATTCACCCTATTGGTTTGCCCTGCATAATGGCCAAGATGTTACTGTTCCTTCCCATGCTAAAATGCTACTCTTGAAAAGAAGATTCCTCATGTTTTCAAGACTGCTCTAATAATGTCCTGAAAAGAAGATTCTTCATGTTTCCAAGACTGCTTTCAAATACTCCGAAGTTCACTTTCGGCATGCGTTTTACTAGCTATTATTTAATTTCACTATTCACCTGTTACTATTCACCTGTTACTGTTCATGATACTGTTCACTCTGAATTTTGCCTATTTAAGGGGGGCTGTCCCTTAAGTTAAGATCGGAATTTTCTGGAGAGAACTTCTTCTAGAGAAAGTTTTCCTCCTTAGAAGCCTTCTTTGAGAGAATTCCTTGTTATCTACTACTACCTTGTTCACCATGTTTCTATTACTACCTTGTTCCTACAAACCTTGTAACTAGGACTAGTTCAAGTTTTGTAACTGTTAATCTGTTCTGAGATTTTGTATTCACTACTACTACTGTAAGTGTTTAACTCTACTTTCAATAAAGAAGTATTTTCAGTTAATTTTATGTTCATTATACTACTTGTTGCTACCGCCACCATGGACAGATTACCGCCATACCGGACGGTTCTAAATTGCTTTCATTTACTTTGAATTATCTTGTTATATATTGCTTGGCTGGTTCTACCGCCTTATTACTACTTTCTCTTATTTTGCTTACATTACTTTCAACATATATATTACTGTGCTTCCGTCTCCTTCTCTTTCCTTTAGCCATGCGTCCCCTTCCCCCTTTACCGCCTTATTACTGCTTTCTCTTATTTTGCTTACATTACTTTCAACATATATATATTTATTTTCTGTCCAAAAGGATCAGTAGTAATTCCATCATGTTCAACAAGAAAAGGATACAGAGCATTTATAAAAGGCAGACTAAGAATTACTTTATCAGTCATATTTTTGACAAGAACAGAAGGTATTTTGAAACAGGCATTGTTATGACAAATATGAACATCATTCAATTAATATTTAATCTTCATTTGAGAACCATTAGCAGAAACCATTCTTTCAGTTGATTTTTCAAAATATTTTGGAGGAATCAATCCTTCTTGAATACAATTCTTATCCTCACCAGAATCAATCAAAGCTGAGATGGAAGGGTAGAAACAAAACAGTGGTCACTGGCAAAAGAGTGATACAAGGGTTATTACTAATTTTCTTATATAAGTTTTATAAACTGACTAGTCAAATTTTATATATAAAATATAAAATAGAAAATTATTTTATATTATTTTATTGACATAGTATTAATCATCTCATTGCAAAATTTGTATATTTTATGTAATAAATTGGTAATTCCTTTTGAAAATTTCTTTATTCTCAACAAAATCGGAAGTTGACAATAAAAGCAAATATTTTAGAGTTTAGCTTGTGAGTGCAAAATAAGAATAATCATGTGAATTAAAAACTTTAAAATTACTATGATAGGCATTTGAAATCTCCATTTAAAGGAACATGCATGATTGAAGAGAACAACACGATGACTCTTGAATGCGTTTAAAAGAATACATTAAGTTGTGAATTTTTTACCTTATTGTCATATATACCAAAAACATACAAATGTGACAAAATATTTATATATTTACATAAAAAACTGTCTATGCTTTTTTTTTTTTTTTGAGTAAAAAAAGCTGTCTATGCTTAATTACGTGAATTAGCATCATATTATATTAAGACTAAAGGTGAACTACTCCATAAGTGGTTTTGGATCAAATTTCTTAACCAACACTCATATATAGGACCATTCAAAAGTTTCTTCTCTATAATCACTTTGATATATACATAAAATCATGTGTGTACCAGATGGGGTACAAGTAGTACACGCCCAAGAAATAGGCAGAAAAGCCATAGACAATAGGTGGAAAAACAAATGGTGCGTCCACATCTTTTCATAACTCCCATTGAAGTGCAGTCGGCATTAGTATGATCTTTCTAACTATGGGGTCAAGGATTCCTAAAATCATTAATGAACTATTCAATTTTATTATTTAAATAATTATAGAAGGTCCCAAATCCAAATTGACAAACTACCTACGGCATCATTATCATCTACCACACTATCTTTCTTTCTTTCTTTCTTTTTCTAAATTATAAATTATATCTTTTAATTTTGACATAATTTTGTGACCTATATTCTCGTTTACACCTCCAATACTAATATATCACACCAATATTTCATAAATCAAGGAATACATCCTTCCACGTATAATATATTCTTATTAATATTTATTTCAAAAAATCAAATCCCATTAAATAAATATAAAACCCTTATTTACTATTAATATTAATAAAGAACCACCGAACCTAGTCCAACTCGTCAAAGACGCCATACACTAGAGGATGTGCTAGAGTGACCTAGAGTTATATATATGTTGTTCGGTCCTCATGATCCAAAAAAGAAACTCTACCAAGTGAAGTCTATGCAATTTCATGGCTAGCTAGGATATATTGTACCATCTTTTCTTACAACCTGAAGATATATTAAAGAAAACAAATGCAACGATTAATCAAGCTAATGTTAAACTCAAGCAATTTAATCGAAGTACTTCAAGATACCCAAAAAAAAAAAAAAAAACAGCAAATACATTCCAAATCAAGTGAACAGCATGAAAAAAGAAATCCAAATCTATCAATATATATTAATCCAAATTTCGAAAAGAATCAAGAAAAAACAAATCTCGAACTCTCGACCACCATTCAAATGATGGCTCTGCCCTGGCAACTTTTTCTAGACTTAGGCACCTCATTCAATGTACTCTCTATTTGGTGACATTTCTAGCGGGTTGGAGGCTCGATGGTGCTTTAGTCATAGACAATGGCTTTAATTTTTAATTTTTATGGGTTTTTATTTTTTGGAATAGGGTGTTAACTGGTATGTATTTGTGTATGCAAGATGTGTTTATTAATTTATGAAATCTTGATGTGGCATTATGGTATTGGATGGGGTAAACAAAGACTTTTACACCATATTCTTATTGAATGTAAACTCTTTTCAACTCGGTCATTTAGGTTTCATTTTTTTTTTTTTTTTTCCATTTCAATCATTTAAATTTACTTCTTCTGTCTAGTTCTTTTCAATCTTGCCATTAGTTTTAGTAGTTTCTACTTTCCAAAATAACACCAATTATGTGGACTTAAATAAAGACCTATCAAATAGCTCAAGTTGTGTTAATTGGGTTACAGGTCAAATTCACATTGAGTTAGAAACGGTCATTCGAAATAGCTTGTGATCGAGTTGAGTTAATCAGTTTATGGGTTGACTCGTATTTTTTACATGTATGAGAAAATAGTAAAAACATGATTAAATTCTCTTTGTCTTCCTTTCAAAGACAAATAAGAAAACAAATAATAAATTACTAAAAATATTAAATTTAAAACATAAATTCATAATTTTACACCATCTATAGTTTACTAATGATATCATCACCATAAAAAAAAAAAAAAAAAAAAGAAAAAAAAAAAAAAGAAAGAGGAGAGACGAAAAATATATATTACATGTCATCAACCAATGCTAAAAGTTGATTCCTAAGCAATGGTGATAGGAATGCTTAAGAGATTGTGTTTCATTAAAGAGAGTTCAAAAAGTTATTGTAATCTCTATCCACCAAAAATAAAAAATAAAAATAAAAATTTGCATATTACTTTCAAATGAAAAAGATCATCAAAAAGTTTTTGTTTTTAAAAATTCATTTCTTTAACAAATGGGTTGGGTATGGGTTGACCTGATTTAACCCAATATTTTCAATGGGTTGAGTGTAGGTTGACCCATTTTTTCTATGGGCTAGGTTAATGGGTTCAAGTCCAATTTTTCTAGGTCAAGACTTAATAGTGCTAATTGAATGAAATGATTACATTAGAAGCAACTGGAAGCTAAAAGATTGGAAAAAAAATTAAAAATTAAAAACATGTCAAAGTTAAAGGGTGTAAATTTTAAAGGTAAAATTTACACACAATTCCTAAATACATTAAGTTCCCTAATTTTATTTTAATACGCGGTTGCATTGACTAATAAAATACAAACAATGTTATTTTTTACAAGACAACTAAATTCAATACAGCTATTTGTTATCTAAAAGAAAATTTTCAATGTAGCTATATGTTTGAATTGAATTTAACATATTGCATCTACCTAAGTTTTATCCTATTTAATTTTTTTTTTTTTTTTGGGGGGGGGGGGGGGTTTGGTTGCAAATGACATGGAATGCTAGAATTGGGCCCAAAAAAATTCAAAGCCATTGGCCCAAAAAAGCCATTAAAGGAAAATAGTGAGTTAGAATTGGGCAGAAAAAGAATTCCAAAAGTTGGCCCAAATTGAAAAAAACCAATTGAAGGGAAATAGTGGGCCAACCTACCATTCAACAACCATTTTTATTTCAACTACCATTCTTCCCGCGCTCTCGAACGTGAGGTGAGGGAGAGAGTCCCCGAATGAGTAACTCAGTTCATTTCCCGAGTCATCATGAAACCCAAAACCAATACACCCTTCTTTTCTTCCCAACTTCAATGGAATATTATCACGCACCCACCAGCTCAACTCGCCCGATTCACCTCCCTTGACTCGCTCCCAACTCACCTCCCACCACCATGCTCAAAGGCAAGCTCAAGCTTCCGCTTCCTGTTCCCGACAAAGCCCGCCGAGCCTTCCCGGACCGCCTTGGCAGCTTGGTCGCTGGATTCGACGGAAAAGAAGAAGAGTACGGTGGAGGCTCCGATTTGGTAGTATTTGAACCCGGTGAAGAGCTCGAGACCTTTCAGCCTAATGGCTTCGTGTCCGATAAAGAGAGCGATGGCGTTGAAAATTTTGTTGAGGAATCGGATATTAAAGTCCGACCCAGATCCGAAAAAGAAGGGGCGGGTCCGGTTTCGACAGTGCAAGTCATTGCGGTGGACGAGAAAAGATCCGATCTTGAATATGAGGTTTGGAATTTGAGCCTTACTGGGCTTTTTTTTTGAATTTTTTTATACAATAATCCTAAACTTTGTATGTTCTGATTGTAGTTTGAGTTTTTGTATGAGTGTGTGTGTGTGTGTGTGTGTGTGTGTGTGTGTTTTTTTAAATGTAACTGCAAATGGTTAAGGATTGCTGGGTTTTTTGTGAAGTTTCTTAATTTGGGTAGTCAGTTAATTTTGTACATTTGGTCTTACAGTCAGTTTGGTTACTAGGATAATGCTGGATAAGGAATGAAAATGAAATGGAGAGTGTGTAATTATGTTTTCATGAAGTCATGGATTTACTAAGACGGAAAAGTCAAAAGATTGAAAGACCAATCATGTATACGAGATTTTCAATTTGATAACCTTGTTAAAAATTTTCAAATTTGTTTTCATCTAAAAGCAGTCAAATAGAGTACTAGGGTTTATTGTTTCTTCCTTTTGCTTTCTGTAAAATGCAACTGTGATATATACATTTTTTCTCTGTTTTTTATTTTTTTATTTTTTCATTAGCTTTCTCGGCCTGAGATAAATTTGGAGAAGTTACAAAGAATTGCTAGTGCTGGGCTTCCAGATGGAGGAGGTTTGCGCGCAACGACTTGGAAGGTAAGGGTTCTATTCTTTGGATAGCCTTGTTTACATTTTCAATAAGATTTGATCTTTTAAGGTGAATTGACAAATACAATGAGGTAGAGTGGAGACGATACTTGAATCCAAGACCACTGTTCTGATACCATGATAAAATACCACTTCATTCCCAAAAGTTTTAGTTATCAGGAAAGGCTTAATATCATCATTTAGCTATTATTCTAACATTCACAGACATCAAATTGACTTATGGACATGGTAATTTTGGTTCCCGAAGTTCTGTTTATCATAAGTTTAGTGTAGAAAGAAATTAACTCTACCTAGAAATTTAGACAATTATAGAGAGCATTTGAGGGGAACCCAACTAATATTTAGCCCTAGATTTTGAATTTAATGAACACAGTTATAGAATGGGGTAATGGCATTATTATTTCTATTAACAAACAAAGCAAATTTACTTATAGCAAATAGAAGCACCAAAAATTGGAACTGTTATTTCTGATTTCTCTTTTTTATATATTTTTTTCTTTGGTAAGTCATATAAATGCACTCAGTGAGTGTTGAATCCACAACTTCACCCTCTACTTAGACTTGTAAGAGGAGGAAGTGCCATTTGAGCCAAGGCTCATTGGTACCGCTATTTCTGATTTCTCATCATCACAATCACGTAACTGTCATAATTCATAAATGTCATTATGGTCTGATAGATTTTGAGGATATCATCTTGAGATAATTCAATTACTGACTGAAGATTGTACTATAACTGCAGTGATAGACTGATAGGATAATTAGGGTAGTTTTGCTCTTGAAACTTCATATCTCATTCAGGTCATTTTCATCCTGAAAATTCATTTACCTTTGGGATCAGTGGACACCTTTGAAATTGATGGGTGGGATGGATGTTTTCATCTCATAAAAAATGGACTAAGGACCTCCCATGTGAATTTAAGGTCTGTGTGTGTGTGTGTTCATCAAAGTGTATGTCTATGGGTAGTATATTCAGAAACGGCTACTGCATAATGCTTTGATACAACACTCAGATAATCAACAGAGTTATCCCTTGGCTTAACTGGATCTTTAACTAGAAGCAAGCATTAACACAGTTGAAGGTATTCATAAAAAAATAGAAAAAACACAGTTGAATGTAACAAATTATATATGAATGTTTCCTAATCTGAGGATTGGAAGTTTAAATTCTAGTCTACATGTTAAGACGACACTTGATCACTAAGATGTTTAATGGACCAAATTAATAAAGTTATATTGTTTGATGCTTGTGATTATTTGAGTATTGATTGCCCTCGTATGTTTTCAACCAGCTGCTTTTAGGTTATTTACCTCCTTCTCGTGACCTATGGGAAAAGGAACTGACTGAGAATCGACAAAAGTATGCAAAGCTAAAAGAGGAGCTTCTCCTTAGTCCTGTAAGATGCTTCTTACCATGCACTTGTTTACATTGCTAACAAACTTGTTTAGATGCAGATGAATATCTTACACAGATTTATATCAAGTTCATTATTTCTTGTTAGCAGTTACCATGGACTAATGGAAATCTTGAATCTAGACAGTCAGAACTCACAAGGAGAAAAGACGAAGCTTTTAGTTATAAGGAGCAGCATGTTGACGTTGATGTGGATGGGCCACTGAGGCGACATGAAATTTCTCAAGAAGACCATCCTTTGAGCCTCGGTAAAACAAGTGCATGGCATCAATACTTTCAGGTGAATGTCTTCTCCAATTAAAGGTGTCTCTTGAATCCTTATGTTATAATTAAGTTGATTTATTTTTCTTCTCTCTTTTTGGGAGTATATAATTGAGTTGATGTTTGTCAGTAAAACTCCATTTGTTTCTAGTATACAGAGATGGTAGAACAGATTGATCGTGATCTGCAACGCACACACCCAGATAAGAAATTCTTCTCAGGGGAAACATCATTCAGTAGGAAAAACAGAGTACTTCATTGCCTTAACCCAATTTTTTATTTTCTTTTTACTTGTTTGTGAGATTTTCTCAAGCTGACTGGATGATATGCTGAATTTTCATCTGCAGCAAGCAATGAAAAATATTCTTCTCCTGTTTGCAAAATTGAATCCTGCAATCCGTTATGTGCAAGGCATGAATGAGGTCCTGGCACCAATATACTATGTGTTCAGTACTGACACCGATGAGAAAAATGCTGTAAGACTTCGTTAGATTTCTTATCTGATTATCTATTTGCTAATTTGTTTGAATCTAGTTGTCTTTGGTTCGAGAGTGTTTGGGGACCAAAGGTCACAGTTCTGTGAACTGCCAGTCTTGCAGATTCTGAAAAACCAAATTGACTGGCAGAATGATTTTTGACACTCACAGTTAACTCTATATGCATTTATGGCTGATATGTGTGTATTTTTCCTGTAACCTTCAATAAATCTTATTATTCTTCTTATCTAAAAAAAAAAAAAAAAAAAACTGATGATTCAGAGATGGCTTTTCCCTTGTTTTTAGATTGAACCTGAACAACAATTTCTATGATAAGTTGGTTTTTTTTTTTTTTTTTGAGGCTTTGTTTTTGTCTACATTTTCTTGTTCCTTTTCATGTTTTCGAATTTAAGATATAAGGCTAATCATGAATAGAGACATTATCCTTGTTCTTCTATGTAGGCAAATGCAGAAGCAGATAGTTTTTCTTGTTTTGTTAGACTCTTGAGTGACTCAGTGGATCACTTTTGCCAACAATTGGATAATAGTTCAGTGGGCATCCTTTCCACCCTTACCCGCTTATCAGATTTATTAAAAGCCAATAATGAGGAATTGTGGCGGCATCTTGAGATCACAAACAAGGTAAATTAAATCAAAATCTGCTTAGGATTTAAATTCTAATATGTCTTAAGCTTATATTAATTAAATGCGTCTTATGTTGTTTTGACCTCTTCTGCGAACCATCTCAGTCAATTAGAATCCATTTCTTAAAGGTGATCACTCATGTTACACTAAAATGTGCAAGCTTATATTATGTATTCTTTTGAGCAGGTGAGGCCACAATTCTATGCATTCAGGTGGATTACATTGCTACTTACACAAGAATTTGATTTTCAACCAATCTTGAGAATTTGGGATTGTCTTCTGGGTAATCCTTTTGGTGTTCAGGTCCCTCTCTCTCTCTCTCTCTCTCTCTCTCTCTCTGTTCTTGTTTACTTAGCTAATTGTAACTGACATTAATTCTTCTACCCCAATCTTCTCCCAGATAAATCTAGTTTTGTTTGGCCATTTACTCTTCATTTTTAATATGATGCTTCACCAATCTCTCTGAATACTCATTTAATGGAAGCAAAATTTATGGATCACAGGATATGCTTCTACGAGTTTGTTGTGCAATGCTGCTCTGTGTTAAGAGCAGGCTACTGAGTGGTGATTTTGTGGCTAACTTAAAGCTTCTACAGCACTACCCTGATATCAACATAGAACATCTTCTCCGGGTAGCTCAGGATCTCAGTCCGGACACATCTTCCTATCGCTTGTCCCCTTAATTGCATGCCTCTGTGTACAAATGTCTCTGTTTACATGTTTTGTAATGATGAATCGGACTTGCACTATTGCTTGAGTTACTCTAACCCAAAATATTTTTTCATGATACATTTAAAGTACAGCTTTACTTTGCAGATCAAGTCAAAGTCACATCAACATGTGACTCCTAAGATCTTTGTATATATATATTTTTTCCTAAATGATGGGGCACAAGCTCGAGTGCATTGGCTTGCTGTTATCAAGCAGTGGTAGCTTTGACTAAATGAGTGGATTAGGTTTGGGAGTGACATCAATTGGAGTTTCTCTTCTTTCTTTCAAGTGATCTTTTTTAAGAATTGATGTGTAACATCATGCTCAGGTTCCTTTTTCCACCCCTTACCTTGATTTTCTGATTATAAGAAGTTCATTTGAGGTGAACGGGAAAAGAAAATAATATTATACTAACTTATGCATAAAATTTACTTTGGACCCTTGATTTTACCTCTTGTTCCTAAGGAAAAGTAGAAAAAAATTTCCCCCTTGGGTTGAAGTATCTGTTGAAGGGAGAAACTCCACAAAACCAAGTTTCTTTAAATTAGAATCATTACCTTATCAAAAAGAACTTTGCTAGGGAAAAGGTCGAGGAAAAAACTTGCCACATTTGCATTATACCCCAAAAATAATAGCTAAGTTATAATTAAGACTTTTCATAATCATTTATATAATCCAGTTCAAACAAATACACACGCAATATGGGACTTTACACACATCCATGCAATATGCATTCATTCAATTCAAACATTCCTGGGTATCACAAGAATCAAGAGCAATATCCCCTTGACCAAGACAATATTATTTGTTCTTCCTTCAAAACTAGAAGACATTTTTTTTTTCGACAATAAATTGAACAAGTTAATGGTACAGCCAGGTCTGCTGGATTACTATTAATTTATTATTTCTCTCCTTGTGCTGCACCTGCACCTAAAGTTTTTTTAAAGCAAAAGACCATCTTTCCCGCCACCAAATGGTCCTTATGTGGGTTGGAAGGCTTGGAGGACTCGTTTTCTAATATTTCTAGGAAGCAACTTCTTCTACTACCTTATATTGCGCCATGACATCAGAGCTAAAACAAAACCAAGTTGAAGTTGCTTTAAACAAATTAATTTAGCCTTCTTTCCAGCAAGTTTACCTGATCCACCACTGCTTCTAAATAATTTTTATTTTACTCAAAAGTCCTTTTAAGGGAACTCTCCGATTCACATTGCTTCTTCTTCAAGAACCTTCTAACGTAAGCCAACTAATTTCTTCTCTTCAAGTCAATGCTATATATGCTCGGGTCATATGTTTCATCACCTTCTTTGTATTTTGATTTGTGGTCCTTTTGAGTTGTTTTCAAAACTTTAAAGCCAAGGAGGTCTGTGCAGTGTGGAAATAAGCAGAGAGATGACAAAAATAATGTTGCATGGGACGCTTCACGCGACAATTTATGAGGTTGATAAGCTTTCTGGCAAAGGTTGCTGCATGTTCTTCTGCAGGGTATGTTTACATGTTCCGAAAATTGTATCCACCATCTTATTTCCTAATTGTATAGAATTCCTTTTCCCTTGTTTTTCCATCTGATGTATGTTTAGATAAGAAGGAAAAAAAATTTGATCTGAAAAGAAAGAAAAAGTAGACGTATATAACTAATTCTTCTGAGGAGAAAAAAAAACTATGCTTTCTGCCTGTTCATATCAATGATTTTTAAAATCCATTAGTGGCTATATACCTGTATTATGCTTTCTCAATGGCACACATGTACCTGGTCCATAATCTTGTCTTATTTTACTATGCTATTTTTCTCATTCCTACTTTACATGCAATAGTGTGCTGAAGTCAGTAAGCCATATGATATTCCCATGTTACATAATTTATTCATTTCTCTATGGTCCAGGAAACCATCAATATACATGAACTTTCAAACACTAAACCAATTGGTTAGTCTATTTCATATTTGACTTCTCTCTCTAACATGTTAAGCGTAAAGTTGGAAATATTTTTAATTAGTACTTTTTGCTGACACTAGTCATAGTATCTCTTTGGAATTGAACCAAACTTTATGATAGTGGAGAATGCTATTCTAATTGTTCTCCATATCGTTTTCTTTGGTTTCGTTCTTTCACTCTGATCTGTTTGACAATCAAGAATTGTAGGGAAAGAAAAGCATATGTGGAATTTAGAACTGCAAACCCCTCAACCATAAGAAAATTTCAAACTTACATTCCCTCTTCCATGGCAAAATAAAAAGTTTGAAATTTTTACGTCTTGAATCAATTACAGATACATTTTGCTAAATTTAAATGTCAATGATTTTCCCCGCAGCCAATGGAAAGCATAGAAACTCTTGGGCCTGGAAATGGTTCCAAACTCTATGCAACACTTGATATAGAGAATGCTAGAGTTGCCCGCACTAGACTCGTAGAAAATAGACGCTCTAATCCCCAATGGTCCGAGTCTTTCCACATTTACTGTGCTCATAAGGCTTCTAATATTGTTTTTTCTATCAAAGAAGGTAATCATGTTGGGGCAAGAGTAATTGGTAGAGCTTATATGCCCGTTGAGGAAATAGTAAATGGAGCAGAAGTAGACAGATGGCTTAAGATCTTGAAAAAGAACCATAAACCTCTCCGCGGAGTTCCTAAAATCCATGTGAAATTGCAATTTTTCAATGTCACTCAAGAATGTAATTGGTCTCGAGGAATTAGAAGTCCTAAATTTCCAGGAGTCCCTTACACATTCTTTGCACAGAGACATGGTTGCTCAGTTACTCTTTACCAAGATGCTCATATCCCAGACAATTTTATCCCGAAAATGCCTCTCGCTGGGGGCAAATATTATCAGCCCCAACGATGCTGGGAAGATGTTTTTGATGCCATTTCTAAAGCAAAGCATTTGATATATATTACTGGATGGTCTGTATATACTAAGATCACCTTGGTAAGGGACTTGAGGAGACAAAAGCCTGGAGGAGAGCTGACCCTCGGAGAGCTTCTTATAACGAAGGCTAGTGAAGGGGTCAAAGTCCTGATGCTTGTTTGGAATGACAGAACTTCTGTAAAATTACTAAAGAAGGATGGAGTAATGCTTACTCATGATGAAGATACAGGAAGTTATTTCCATAACACTGGAGTCCATTGTGTTTTATGCCCACGTAATCCTGACAATGGCGAAAGCATTGTTCAAGACTTAGAGGTTTCCATCATGTTCACTCATCACCAGAAGATTGTGGTGGTGGACAGTGAGATGCCCAATAGAAAATCTGAAAAGAGGAGGATTGTGAGCTTCATTGGTGGTATTGATCTTTGTGATGGGAGATATGATACTCCCTTTCATTCCATTTTCAGGACTCTCAAAACAGCTCATCATGATGATTTTCATCAGCCTAACTTTGCTGGTGCCTCAATTGAGAAAGGTGGACCTAGGGAGCCTTGGCATGACATTCACTGCCGGTTAGAAGGACCTATTGCCTGGGATGTTTTATTCAATTTTGAGCAGAGATGGAGGAAGCAAGGCAAGAAGGAATTGCTACTTCAATTAAGCGAACTAGATGGCATTTTCATAACCCCATCTCCGGTTATGTACCCTGAAGACCATGAAACATGGAATGTACAATTGTTCCGATCAATTGATGGAGGAGCTGCCTTTGGCTTCCCCAATGCTCCTGAGGATGCAGCCAGGGCAGGTCTTCTCACTTGGAAGGATAATGTAATTGACAGAAGCATTCAGGATGCTTACATTAATGCCATTAGACGAGCAAAGAATTTCATATATATTGAAAATCAGTATTTTCTTGGAAGCTCTTTCTGCTGGAAATCACATGGCCTTAGAGTTGAGGAGGTTGGTGCTGTAAATCTTATTCCAAAAGAACTGTCACTGAAGATTGTTAGTAAGATTGAGGCAGGAGAAAGATTTACCGTCTATGTTGTCATTCCACTGTGGCCAGAGGGTATCCCCGAAAGTGCATCTGTGCAAGCAATATTGAATTTGCAAAATAGGACAATGGAGATGATGTACAAAGACATAGTGCAGGCCCTCCAAAATAAGGGGCTTGAGGCAAACCCAAAGGACTATTTGACATTCTTTTGCCTTGGCAATCGAGAGACCAGGAAAAGTGGAGAATATGAACCTTCAGAGAAACCCGAACATGATACAGATTATAGCAGAGCTCAGGAAGCCAGGCGGTTCATGATCTACGTTCATGCTAAGATGATGATAGGTAAATTGGTTTGTCAAATTTTCTTGATAAGTTTAAGTACCTACTTTTGTGTTTTCTGTTTGAAAATCTTGAATTCTCTAACCTAAGGCATTTGATTTCATATTGAAGTATGTCAGTGAAAATTTCAATGCATATTAATATGCATTCTTGTTGTTAGTGTTGTGCTATTAAATGACACATTTTACAGCAATCATCATTATACTGATTCAAGATACTCCCCTCCTCCCCCCACCCCCAAAAAAAAATGTCATTCTTATTTGATGGATAGAATTTTGAATAACATTATTCCTTAATAAAATATGATTTGTAGCATTATAGTATCTTTATCCAGAATAAAGAGAATGAGAGTATATCCCAAGACCATATAAATGTCAACTGAAAAACAGTGTGAGAGGGCATCCCAAAACCATATAAATTTCAACTGAAAACTTTGTCAAGACATCCACATACTGATTGTACATCATAAACTAGAATTTGTTCTTATGAAAATTGAACGTGCTTCTGTTTAGTGTGAGCTCATGCAGTCTTTAAGGCATTAAGTTGATTAAATATGAGAATATGACAGACAATAACTAAGATTGGACAATGACTGCATTTTGTAGTTGACGATGAATACATTATCATTGGATCTGCCAACATCAATCAGAGGTCAATGGATGGTGCCCGGGATACAGAGATTGCCATGGGAGCCTATCAACCATTCCACCTCTCCGCTAGGCAGCCAGCCAGGGGACAAATCCACGGCTTCCGAATGGCATTGTGGTACGAGCACTTAGGCATGCTAGATAGCTCCTTTCTCCATCCAGAAAGTGTGGAATGTGTCCAAAGAGTGAACCAAATTGCCAGAAAGTATTGGGACCTCTACTCTAGTGAGACACTGGACCATGACTTGCCAGGCCATTTGCTCAGTTATCCCATTCATATTACTGAAAATGGAGAGGTCGAAGAGCTATCTGGAATAGAATTCTTCCCAGACACAAAGGCTAAAGTTCTTGGATCCAAGTCTGAATTACTGCCTCCAATTCTCACCACTTAATTGCCTTGCACTGATTTTAAAACTGAGCTTCTTCTTCTTCTTCTTCTTTTTTATCTTATTTCCTAGTACTATGAGTGATTCTGATTGCTATATGTGTTGTGGATATGTAAATAACATTTTTACTATAGTCTAGTCCATGCAACTTTCCAAAGAAGTGATCATGTAGTTCTTGTAGTGGTTAATTACATAGATAGAAAATGATGGATAAATTAGAATTATGAAGTCAAAGTCAAGTTGAGTCTAAAGGTTTCAAAGAATTTAAGCAAAACAACTATAAGTTAGTGGCCTAATCGAAAACCAGAGATGAAAAACAAGATATTATGAATTTTAATAGGCATAATTTTGAATACAAATTTTCTATCACACTTTATGTTTCACCAATCATCATATGTCATGTGTTTGATTTATTTATTTATTTATTTTTAAATTTTGATTATTTTATAAGGAAAGTCAAAAGCATACATAAAAAGTTGCGACTAGTAGAGCAAAAAATGAAACACAAAAAGTGCGACAAAGGATTTCTATCGGCCATAATTGTAGTTAAGATGTGAGTTCCAATTAGCTCAATTAGTAAAGTTTCTGATAGGTGAATAAGAGATTATGGGTTCAATCCTCGCTTGAACTAAAAACCGATTAGTGTCTTAGGGTCTATTTAGATAGAACTTATTTTGCTGAAATTGAAAACTGAAAACTGAAAACGCTGTAGCAAAATAATTTTTAAATGGGTGAATAGTGCCGTGAGACTCATTTTTAATGAAAACATTGCTGAAAATTGAAGTTTGTGAGTCCTGTGAATAGTACACGGGATCCACTGATATGCTGAAAAGTCAAAAAATTTCGGCTACTATTCATTCACAGTGCATAAACAGTAGCCGTTTCAGCTAAATTTTGTCTCTGAAACGCGTGAAAAAAAAAAAAAAAAAAAAAAAAAAAAAAAAAAGGAGCAAAACGCAACGTAAAACGCAAACGCCATATAAGTCCTATCCAAACATATACTTAGTCTAATAACAAAAAGCGTAATTATCAGGTACGGATGTTGGAATTCTCTATAAAAAAAATTTAAAAAGAAAAGAAAAAGATATATATATATATATATATATATATATATATTGTAGTTAAGGTGGCCCTCATCAGCTGCTTGTGAACGTGAAACCCAAATTATGGCTCTAGAGCATTTATGAGTGGAGGACGCCAACGTCTTTGTCTTAATTGATTATTGTAAAGATTATAAGTCCTTGGTAGTTGGCAGTAGCTTGCATTTTGTGAAAATCATATTGTAACTTGCATTCCTAATCCTTGACCGCCAAACTTGGTTTTGGAAATTTGACTTCAAGAATAATCATCGGCCTTATCCATAGAGGATGAGATTCATTACTTGATTCTTAGTCAATTAGAGTCTTCTCTAAAACTCTCTCTCCCTCTCTCATTTTATTTTGTTTGGCCAGTTAGGATGACTTGTTTTTATTGGTTTATTATGTTAAAAGATATAGTTGTAATTTGAATAAAAAAAAAATTGTAGGATTTTAGAAAATAACAAAGTTTGCCTACTAACTTAGTTATAGCCGAGGACTATAACCAATAATAGGAAGATCACATAAACACGTGTCATCTTTTTATTGTTGATTATAAGTTTAGGCTACAACTAAGTTTATAGTTAATCCTTGTCCTTTAAAAAGTTGTATAATAGTTAGTATTAAAAATTAACAAACCTAGTATTATGCGTGTACTACATAATTAAGAATCATAGGTAAACTAAAAGTAAAATATTTTCATGAGATAATTAAAATTAATTAATAAAATAGATTATTAAAAAAAATTAATGCACATTGTAAAAAAGTTTACTAAAAAAAAAAATTAATAGATTATTAAAAATTTTACATTAAAAATCAAAATTGGTATTAAATTTCTTTGAATTTTTTATAATTAAGTTTTAATTGAAATATATATATATATATTTTTAAATTTGATAATAGAGTTTCACTTAAAGTAAAATATATCATTGTATTTATAATGAGTCACATGAAAAACTTATGTAATACAACTTGTAATATTAACATTGTCTCATGTGGTGCAAGCACGACATAAACAACTTAGTTTTTAACAATAATAAATTATTGGAATAATATAAATATATAATGAATTTTTTTTTTTTCAATTTCTAGAAACTCTTGGTAATATAACTCTAATCGAAGTAATATTTTTCAAAATTTTCAAAATTTTGGCAATAGATGTTTATTTTAATGTGTTTATAATGTGCCACATCACATTAGGAGAAATATTGAAAAATATAATAAAAAGCTAGAGCACATCTAATTGTCGCAATCACAAGGTGGGTAACAACTTTTATTATATGGTATATGATATAGTATGACTTAAACATGATTTTATATAATATTAATTTTATTGTGAATGTTTGGTGACAATAATTAAATAATGGGGAAATTTCACTTTACTCCCCTGTAGTTTGACCCGTTTTAATAGTGCCCACCCGTGGTTTAAAAGTTATCATTTAACCCACCTAAGGTGGCCTCCGTTAGACCCTCATTACCCACCTCTGCCCTTTCCATTAAAAAATTCCCGTACTATATAAGCCAAAATTAGAACCCAAATAGAACCCTAAAATGAAGATCGAGCTCTCTCCCTCTCTCTACCTTAGAATCCCTAAAAATCCCTACACCCATAATCCCTTTCTCTCTTCACTTAGATTGCCAAAGTGAAATTTGAACACTTGCAAACAACCTCATATATAAAGCAACCTGATCCTTTTATGTTTTATTGAACTCATGCACCAATTGATTTCCGTGTAATCGCAATTCAAACCCATAAAGTTGGTTTCCTTCGACTTTCAAAAATAAAAATTTCATAATATTTAACACCAATTGCGGAATTAAAAGAATAAAGAAGAAATTATATTAATATGTTTTTTTTTTTTTTTTGCTGAATTATATTAATGGGTAGTCTTTCTAATTGTAGGCAATGGCGTTGAAGCTTTAGGATCAGGTGCTTATGTTGGCGACTTTGATGGATAGTTTGAAGGAGATTGGGCTAAAGTTGATATAGAGGAAAACCCAAGCTTCAATACACCTCCTTGCTTGCAAGTGTCAGATTTCACTTTGGCAATCTAAGTGAAGAGAGAAAGGGATTATGGGTTTGGGGATTTTTAGGGATTCTAAGGTAGAGAGAGGGAGAGAGCTCGTTCTTCCTTTTAGGGTTCTATTTGGGTTCTAATTTTGGCTTATATAGTAAAGGGGATTTTCTAACGAAAAGGGCAGAGGTGGGTAACGGGGGTCTAACGGAGGCCACTTCAGGTGGGTTAAGTGATAACTTTTAAATCACGGGTGGACATTGTTAAAATGGGCCAAACTATAAGTGGGTAAAGTGCAATTTTCCCTTAAATAATTGATTACCATATAAATTCACAATTTTTGTATAGTGTACTAAAATTCAATAATATCATATGTAATCTCAACAAATAATAATAATAATAATTGAGGGAGGAGGGAGCCCAAAGAAGGAAGATCGTCAAATGGACTTAACCTGAAGAGCAGCTGGGCCCAACTATTCATCAGATCAGGCCGAGCACAATCATGATAGTCCAATAAGTGAAATCAAGGAAGGTGACTTATCCAAGGAGCAAACACTCCTCGAGAGACTGGAGACAAACCACCAAGGCCATAAGGTTAAAGGCTGAGAAAGGAAGTTAAGACGTGCAAACAAGAGGAGGAGGAAGTTTCTAGATAAAACACCCATCATCTTCACATTAAATGCACTATACCAACTCATCTTGCTACATTAATGGCAGAATGACCTTTGAATAATACCCCACAACCTATATTCTACTCTACCACCATCAGCAAAGCAGTGATGGGATAAGTATCAAAGAGAGAATCAATGACCATCCAAGTGAAAAGCTTGGATGCAATCCCAACAACTATACATAGGAAGGAAGGTCCTCCTGAAAATTGGGGGGGGGGGGGGGGGAGATCAAGAAATCTAAGGAGGAAGAAATAGAAAAAAGAGAGAAAGAAATTGAGAACTGTGTAACTGAGAAGTGTATAACCAAAGAAATATTACTCCTTGGCCAGCTCGATGAAGAACTTGAATAAGAATATTTATCTTTCTTCCTACTATTCTCTACTTAAACTGTTGTCTTAGCCAAATTTCTTTCTTTAAATTACCAAACAAAGCTACTAAGGTTTGAAGGGCTGGCCTTGATAATCCACCTATACAAATTAATTTTATTGGGCCTCCATCCTAGCCCACTCTTATCTAGATTGGGTTAGATCATTTGTTACGCCCCCTACAATAATAATAAGGGTTAATTACAATAAACCTACCTATAACTTGACCTAAATTCATTTTGCCTACTCGTAGTTTGAAAAGCGTTACTTTGCCCACTTGTGATTTGCTCCATTAAGACTCTATAACCCACCTCCGTTAAAAATAAAGATAAATATGTATTTTTGCTTCCATTTTATGTCTATCTCTTCTCAAAACATAAAAAACAAGACAAAATAAAATCAAAAAGTTAGGGTTTTGTTAAAATTAATAACAAACATTTATCTTTCTCCTTTTCTACTGTGGAGTCCCTCTCTCCTCTTCGTCTGTCTCTCTACTCCCAACCCAATTCCCATTAAACCCAATTTGAGTCAAAAGAAACCATTTTGATTCCAAGCCTTTAATCTCAAGGTTTGGGAGACAGACGAAGGGATAATAATAATAATAATAATAATAATAATAATAATAATAATAATAATAAGTAAATTATTAGATTTGTCTCTCAAACCTTTAATCTAAGGAAAGTTGGAAACCTATTCAAGGTTTGAGAAAAAACCCATTTGAGTTCAAATCTTGAATCCCAAAAACAAATCCAAGGAAAGTAGGAAACCCAATTTACAACCCTCCAAAACCAAGTGGAAACCGAAAGATTTGTGCTTGAAAATGGGTCTTTTATGAGATTCCAATAAATGGTAGTAGGAAGACATGCATGATGAGAGGAAGAGAGAGAGAGAGGGGTTGCAATGAGGCCAAGGCACCGAACGACGAATGGCAGTAGCTTTATTAGAGGAAGACAGAGAGAGAGAGGGTTACAGTCTACACCGCACTCTATCATCAAAATCCTACATCTAGGAGACAATGCACCACCAACACATTTGGGCTAACTTACGTAGCTTGGTGCTTAGCTTTGGTTGCTCTTATTCACAATATGAGACAAGAACATTTATTTAGTTTAGAGGCTTATCATTGAGAGTCCCTGTCACACACACTTGGGTATGATTGAGAGAGAAACAATAATTCTGGGTGGGTTTGTATAGGCGTGGGTGTGTGTATTTTGATTTGAGTTTTGGCATTTTATTTTGATAGATAAAGTGGGTTTGGTGCTTTCTCCTGTATCTTCCTCTATTCTCTTTAAGCTTTGTACTGTTTTTGTTCTCTTGCTTTGAATGAATGAATGAAAGTTCAGTTTCAAGAAAAAAAAAAAAAAACAAAGAAAAAAAGGATAAAGTGGGTTTGTATTTTGATGTGTGTGGTTGTGTTTGTGTCGGTATCTATGCAAAATTCCAAGACTAAATTAGGTTTTGAGCGAAGAAAGAGAGATGGATTTGAGTTTTGTGTTCTTGAAGTTCTTGAGTAAGTTTCTACCATTTTTTCAAATGACATTTTTTTTATCTAATTTTTCTTACTTTTTGTTTGTTTTTTAAGTTTTGAGAGGAGAGAGACATAAAAAGAGAGCAAAAATATATATTTACTCTTATTTTTAACAGAGGTAGATTACGGAGTCCTAACGGAGCGAAGCTTAGGTGAGCAAAGTAACACTTTTCAAATCACAGATAGATAAAGTGAATTTTGGCCAAACTACAAGTAGGTTTACTGTAATTACTCCTAATAATAATATCATTTGTAAGTTTTTTTTCTTCTTCTTTTGGTTGTTGCATTTAGATAGGTTTTATTCACATGTATGAATTTCTGTTACTTTTAATAAATAAGAACTCATTAAGGATTACATTCAAAATAAGGAAATTTACTTAAAAAATAAGGTGGTCCATATTGATGAAAAGAAGAGAGAGTTGTTTGAGGTAGTTTAGTCATATTCAGAGGAGATCAATAATTGAGAAAGAGCAAGTTGATATGAGGTATTATTAATATATATAAATAAAAAATAAAAAATAAAAAGCAAGTTGATATAAGTTAAGTGAATGAAAAATGTAGAGAAGTTAAAAAATAACATAATAGAAGTTATAAAAAGAACATGTCTATTAAGGAAGTAATAAAGAGCATGAGTTTAGATAGAATCAAATGACGAAAACAAATACATGTGATCAACCTAATCTGTTGGGGATCATAATCAATCAAAAAAAATTTGAAACTAAAATTTGGTGGTTGTTGTTGTTGAGGACATGAATTGGAACGATACAAAAAGTTTATGGTTTTAATTAGAACTCTCTTAAATTTTGGGTTTAATTTGAAAACACCCCAAACTCTTAAATAAAAAAATCTATATAATTTATAATAAGAAAATTCATAAAGCGTAGTCACTAGACTGAAAGAAAATGTAGCTACTTAGCACAAAATCAATTTCAAATACTTAAACTTTTATTACATAATATAAGATTTTAAACTTATCCAAAAATATACAGTAACTAGTATTAAATTCCAATGGTCCTTGTTTCTCAACAAAAACCAATGGTCCAATGTTATCAACGGGAAGTTTCTTAGGTCCGAACATTCCGGGGAAAAAAAAATTCCACAAAACCGTAGTCCAAAATTCACAGTCTAAACACTCCAAAAGAAAAAAAACAAACAAAACTGGAAACTCCGTGTTCACATTTTAATTTTTTCTTTTCTTGGTTTGGTAGGTTCGTACACCTTTCAAAATCTAAAAGTCCAATTTGAGCATCATAATTAAACATTTCGCTTCTACAGGCACTTTCATATTCTCAAAACTTGAGAATTGTTTACGCTAAAAAACCAGAGCAGTTACCAGATTTTTAAGCATTCTCTAACATTGGAGGAAATCAACGTCGTCACTTTTTTTGAAGTAGAATCTTTCTATTCTTTTTCTAAAGTAGAGTTGTTTTCACACTGGGAGAATTGGAAACTTGGGAAAAGGTTGGATTCGTTTCATGACTGCCTTTGTAGATGGTCAATTTAATCCCTCGTGGCCTCGCTAAAGTACATAATTATTATTATTATTATTATTTTATCCCAGTACATAATTATTAGCTATAAATAACTATCACATTAAGATTATTTTATTATAGTATACAGACATACACGTTATCTAGAAGAATAATTTTAGAGTCACAATCAATGGAACACATAATTTTATAACTTATTGATTTATGCAATTGTAAATAACTCAATATTCTCTGTTTTGTGCGACCTACCATTTTATATTGCCTACTTATAATTGCACAAGTCAATAAGTTGTAAATTTGGTTTAAGAATAGTTGTGTGACTTGTGTCCATACTCTGGAAGCTTTTTACAATTCACATAGACTGGGTCATTGTGGGTTGAAGCCTTCAGTTTCTTAAGATTCACAAAACATATGTGTTTGGGGGAAAATTCTAAAGTTTAGGGAAGTAACTAAGCCCTAGATGAAACATTTATTGATTGGTATGTAGCCGTGAGAAGCATTACCTTTGATATGGTAAGTGACATCCAAAGGGTCCCGTACTCACTAGGTTTGGGAATGGAGTGGTCTTTGAAGTAGAATGGTGAAGGGCACTTTATATATATATATATATATATAGGTCTATCAAAATACCCATTACAAAAATAAATAAATAAATAGACAAAACTCAAACGGGTATGAAAGGGCATTTCAGCAACTTTTCTTAAGCTCCATGAGTAGCCAGCCTTGCAAATAAGCTTGGAGTGCATGCAAGCCCATGAGAGCTCATATACACGATGCACAAAGTTACATGGTCTCTTTAACCCACTATAAATAAATTAAAAGTATTTTTCTCACTTTTCAAGTTATTTGCAAATCTTGCAAATCTCACTTAATCAACTTTTCTTTTTTTTTTTAATTTTTATAGTTCAAGAGTTATAATGAGAGATCTCTTTTTGCAACTTGTTAAGATGGTGAGTTGATTAGATTGAGTAGTATCATTTTCATATGATCCAATCACTAACATATCTTTTACCACATATCAATCACAATATATATATATATATATATATATATTGAGAATCATCAATCACAATAAGTTACATCAACCATTATTTTAAAATAAAATTGTGAAAATTTATATCCATAAACTTATTTATTTATTTATATATGTTTGGGATCCATTTGATCCAGTTTTAGGTTTAGTGCTAACACAATAACGTGGATAAGGAAGACGTTTTTGATAATAGGTTAAATATATGATGAAAAAATTAAAACATTATTTTCAAAAAAAGTTCAATTAAAAAAAAAGAGTAAAAACCTTAAATCTGAAAGTTTTTTTTTACCAAAACAGTAAACAAATTCTATTCCTACAATAGCGAAACTGCAAGCTCGTTTAATTATTGCTTGCATGGTCATTTGAAGTATTAAAAGAAATAAAAACCGAAAGAGAAGAAAGAAATGATAGAAATGGAATCTTTGTCTGGAATTTTAGAATAACAATTTGTCGAAAGGACCAACTTTTGTCCCTTGTTTGTCAGAATCGTATTTCATTTTTTTTCTCTTTTTAATCAAAAATTTAATAAATAAAAAAATCTTTTTTCCTTATCCAACACTTCTAAGAGAATATTAGGGAAACAAATAATCAAACATCAAGTAAGGTTTAGGTCCAATGTTCCTTTGCATTAGACTTGATACAATGTATACATGTGAAAAAATTTTGAACACGCATTCGCATCGTATTAAATCCAGTGTATAAGTGCACTAAATACAAAACATGTTCCAATGATTATAATGTTTAATCATTTTCCTTGAACTTGCTTGATCAACTTCTCTTCTATGATTAGACACATATTCGCATTGTATTAGGTCTAATGTATAAGTGCACTAACTCCAAAACATGTTTCAATGACTATAATGTTTAATCATTTCGTTGAATTTGCTTTATCAACTTCGTGTGTGTGTGTGTGTGAGCACATGCATGAGTGAGAGAGAGAGCGAGAGAGAGGGAGAGAGGGAGAGAGAGAGAGAGAGAGAGAGATTTCTTTTCATTCTTTTTTTCCCCCTCAAACGTGATGTGTAACCAATAAAAGGAAAAAAATTGTTTAGTTAACGAGTGCTTAAAGGCATTGGTTAAAGATGAATTTTTTTTTTAACTGTTGTTGATTAGTTTGTTTGGGGACTCGTATAGCATTCAATTGAATAAGTATTTGTTTATTTTCTTTCATTAATTTTTTCACACTACAATGATCCATTTTTTATCGTAAAATATCTTCAAGTGAAAACCTTTCCCCAAAAAGAAAATATTTTCAAGATTTTAGTTACATTTTTTAAAATGCTTTATAAAACATTTTTATGCATTTGTTCCTGAAAATGCTCTGAAAAACACATTTTCTTAGCTCCCATACAGTTTAGTAATAAACAAATGGACAAAACTTCGGTACAGTACCTTAGATGCTGTTTTTTAGATTCTCCTCTTAAAATTCAAACATGTGGCTACTTAATTAAAAAATACACTTCCATCCCATAAGAAAAATTCACATGGCAGAATCTTAAAAGAGAAACCTAAAGAACAGCATCTAAGTATTGTACATAAGTCTTACTCTAAACAAATTATAGTCCAGAAAAACCCAAAATAATAACAATTGACCAATCAAAAGATAGAGAATGTGTGAGAGAGAGACGGACTGAAGAAGGCAATGGTGAGACCGGCAATCTTACATTCTAGTGGACAGCAATCTTGTGTTCTAGTGAAGGATGCCAAATTTCTTTTAGAGAGAGAGAGGTGGCGATGACAACAGTGAGAGGTGGTGGTTGGGCTATTAACAGTGTGTGTGTGTGTGTGTGTGTGTGTTGGGGGAGCTTATATTCCGAGGAAGACTTTCCTAGCAACGGAAGAAAAGATTGTGAGGTACTCTCCCGAGCAGAGCTTTACAAAATCCAACCGAAGCCCTATCCAGCGCTAACGGTTTGGACTCCTACTCCTACCTAGACGGAGATCTCGACTCTATTCATGAGTTTGTTCCACCTTCTTAGAATGTGGACTTTCTCCTGGGTATCCCAATTAGAAGAGATGTTTATTCACTTTTAATCGGTCTAGTCCATAGTAATAGGCACAATCAGTACGATTATCTTTTTACGATTCTCTTTCCTTTAACATAACACTATACTTGTTATGTAATATTATCTTTTCGAAGGTGGAGTTAAGGCAGCCACTTGGGGAGTGAGGCTGGAAGCACACGTCAGCCTTTTCTCCCTCTTCTTGAATTGAAGAAAGTCACTCTTTGACTAACATACGATACAATTTCACTTCACGGCACGGCCAAAAAAAGAAAGAGCTTCGCTCGGTGGGCCTTCCTACACTGACGAATGCCTCTGACATCTTACTGAGTTTCCCCCTCATCTTTTTGCAAAAGCCCCTCCGCGAGCCGGGATTCAACGAGATGAGGCCTTTTGGCGAAGCCAAGTCAATTTCGGGCCACCAAACCCCTGGGGATTACAAAATAACGAAAAAGTAAAAGTGACCGAGATGCAAGGGAAAAACTTTTGTTTCACATTTTCGAAAAGACCACCTATTTGTTCGTTTACCAGGTTCGGCATGGTATGTTGAATCACTTGTGAAGTCGACTTCACTTGACCATGTCTGCTTCAACTTCACCCTAGACTCGTGTCGTGTAGTGTATGTAGCAAGACTTACAAGTGGTCGAGTGAATTTAACAATTGGAGAGATGGGAATAAGAATTGTGTATTATATTAAAAAAGAGAAAGATTCGGATGAAAGTGCTCCCAAGGGGGGAGTCGCCACCTAAGAAAATCACTCTCTCATAATTGCGTAGATAATCACAGTGGCTATCTAAAGTCAGAGAGAGGACCTGAAGAAAATCGCCGGCCTTCCTATTTACGGCCAAGTTTACGACGAGTGTACTCCTTGGAATGAAGAGTTGTACGGCTTCGCCTCTTCTCTTTCGAGCAAAAAAGGAGAGGTAAGAGTTCCTTTCTTCTCGCGAGCCCCATATCAATATCTATTTTGATTTGAAACTGATAGAAAGAAAAAGCCCCACCCCTGCAGTGGGAAGAGAACGAAAAGTGTTATTACAAGCTATGAGAGTCCCGGATTGGAGTACTTTGGGATTATATTCCGCGCCAAGGATTTGTGCTTGTGGGCTAGGGTGAATATTGCAGACCAGCGGATCTGGTGGTCGACAATTGTTCGGACTTGGTAAAGGTTGTTGCGACACCTGTAGTAGGACTTCCTAATCGAACTAAGATGGATCGGGCTCTAGGCTCAGAGAAAGTTTGCTTCCTGACTACATGTAATGAAACGGAAGTTTGGGATGAGCTACGATAAGCGAGACTCCTCTATAAGGGAAGAGGGTTCCAAACCAACGAAAGTGGTGGAGGCACCCGAGCTCCAGGTGCAAGTTCACTTAATCTTTAGATTATCACTCCGTTCAATGGGCCTCAAATTATTGGAATAGTGAGGATGGTCAAACCATGTTCCTATGCCCAAAGTGAGAAGGTCGTCCATGTTAAATAGACTTGTTTAGGCCATTAATATTGTTGTAAAGAACGATATAGTTAAACCACGTCTTTTATATCAAAATGTTACCCTTTAAGTGAATATATTGTAAATAACTTCTTCTTTTCTTTTTTTCTTTTTTCAATTTAAGGAATACAAGCAAGTATAAATTCTTTTGCTGAGATTTTTTTTTTTTGGCTGAGAAGCAAGTATAAATTCTATCCAACTAGAAGAAGAGACGTTGTATGAAAAAAAATTTGCAATGTTAGTTGGGCTCTAAAATTTTATGCCCATGTTCTTGTTTCTTTCTTGTATGTTTTCTTTAATCTCAATCACATTTTTCCCAGTTGCTCCTGAATTTATGTGTGAGATGAGCTGGGGTTCTTCTATCACTTAGAAAAAGAGGAATTTTTTTTTTTTTTTGGNGGGGGGGGGGATGGTGGTTGGGCTAATGAGTTTTAGGTGAGGGGTAAAATATAAGGACCTCAAATCCGTGCGTAAAATATTTTACGCCAAAACACCCCTTATTTTACAATTAACGAGAAATCATTTTCAGGTTGACCAGCTATTTTAATCATCCCAAACATCTGCAAATGTAAAAAATATTTTTCAAGAATCAATTTCAAGGGAAACAAATACATCCTAAATTCCTCCTTAACAGATATACGCAAATGCACCCCTTAACAAAAAGCCAAGGAAAAATTATTAATGATGATTATTATATGGCCTCATCAAAACTATGACTAAAGACTTATAATAAGGATTTCAAAAATGCTTAATCTTTACTATTGATTGGGATGGTGATTATCCAAAACTTGGATTATGTAATAGTCTAAGTTGACATTGTGTTCTCTTTGTTTAAAAAATAGAAATAATTAAGAAATAAATAAATTAACCAATAAATAAATTATTGAATTTGTATAATCTTAATTATAACTTAATAAATAAATTATTGAATTTGTATAATCTTAATTATAACTTGGCAATTAAAAAAAATTGTATTATTAGTTTTAGTTAAATCGAATGGTATGATTTAATTTGTTAAAAATTTTGTAGTTTAACTAATACTTTTTTATGTTAAAAAAAAATCATAGTTTAAAATTTTCTATTATCCATCCATTATCGAATTGTATTAAAATTTAAAAAAAAAAATATATATATATATAGAGAGAGAGAGAGAGAGAGAGAGAGAGAGAGAGGAGAAAGAATTAAACCTCATCTAATCTAACCGCAATCTAGGACCAAGGTCATTGGAGGCCAATCCAAACAGGGTCGCATGTTTGAGATGATGTTCATTGTACAATATGAACACTGGCATGCGCAGCATTATTAAAAAAATAATAATAAATAAAAAATAAAAAAGAAAGTTTTTTTTTTTTTTAATGTCTTTATTGAGTATCAAAGCTCTAATCCCATTGGTTCAAAGTCATTTTCTAATCTTGAACTACATCGACTGATCGTCAAGAAACTCCCAATCTTCGGGCATAGTCTGCATAGAACAGCCTGACAAGATGAAGATGTTATCCCTGACAGAAGCTACCGTATATATTCAACGAAAAACCTTAATAATGGAAGGTAAACCACATTTACATTGCACGCGCTCTTCCCACGTCTACCCTTCCACTCTCCATTATTAACTGCACCCTGCTGCACATAACTTATCTCTCCACGTTTTCCATTTACTCTTGTTTATTTATATTCACATCAGAGTTTTCCATTAACAAGTTAGGATAAATTATTATTGATCACTGATCAGATTCAACGCACAGTTCTTTTTATCATTGTCAGCATGTGTATGATGGATTTATATGGTCACCGTAAGTCACTTGTTATGTTTTAAAATATATGAATGAGCAATTAGCATGAATGAGTGCGTGTTAGAAGTTAGATAACTTTAGCCTAATTATAAATGTTTATTAATTGTTTATTTTTATAGAAATAATTACACCTAACTTTATCTTCTTCTTCTTTTTTATTTTAGATATCTTCATTAAAAACATCAAATTTGTAAATTGAGTTACAAAAGCCTTGACTTCACTTATTAAATCTCACTTACATTACATGTAACTAAATCAAGTTTAAATTGAGGTCCAAGAAATAGCCCAGTTGGAGTGGTATCATTTGTGGTGCCCTATGTTTGTGATTTGATTTTTACCTCATTTTCTTCAATTTTCTATCTATCTTGAGGGAAAAAAACCCCTCAAGTTTAAATTGTTAAAAACTTGTGCTTTATTCATGTGTGACCTTATTGTATTTATTTTTAGTTCATGAGCTTAAATTATTCAAAATCTCAAATGTGATTTTTAGTAGGTAAAATGTGATGATAAATCATTGATTATGTTGCTAACCTGGCAATAAAATACTTATGGCGGGAAGAAAAAGAAAAAAGGAATCTTTATTACCCACGCAATTAATTTTTAGAGATGAAATGGAAGATCAACGTTAAATACCCATTCTGTAACAAAAGATGACAATCATGTAGCTTGACAATTAACTAAGTAGATTGAGAATTGACTAAGTGTTTGTCCTCGGGTTTTGTCCTTGGAAGAAGGTACAATGGCTGGATCTATTCTCTCTCCTCTTTTTCTTATACCAAAAATCTCACCACCCCTTTGATCCAGGCGCTTCTTGACTTTATATGACTTAGCAAGAATGCATTTGGATCTTACATTTGGAGGGCTACGATTAAACTCTCCTAACAATTGTCTCATCAAGACCTTGCTAAAAGGTTTTGACACCAGAATATGAGCTATGTGGGACACTGTTCAGGGTTATTTCCCCATTAATGCGGCCAGCTAAGTGGTTGTGGTGCATTTAATGTGGAGGGGATGGCTGCCTTGTCCTTCTTTTTTCTTCTCTTCCTTGTTTTTATACCAAGTTACCTTTGTCTCCTTTGGGATTGCACCATGCTCCCTGCACGCCTGATTCTCGACCATCCAAGTTAATATGGAGTCCTCGGTCCTTGGTATTTTCCTTAATGGCAGCATCCCAAACTCCTTTATTAGAAAATAGTTTTTCTCCAAAGACTTCTTACGAAATTCCCCTTCTCGGAAACAACCTTACCCACTTTATTACTACTTTGGATCCTCGTACCCCCACATTACCTAATAATGGAGTACTTGCAAGTTATAAAATCAACCTTAGTGGCACCAACTTAGGGTCTCCCACACATAAGTGAGTGACTTTACTTGAGAAACACTATTTTTTGAGTGCATATATTACTCATATCTCACTCTATTTGAGAAGCCATGCATTTATAGACTTGTTAGTGACCTATATCACTCTTTAATTATGGTCATCATTTTAACTATGGCACAAATGGGCATTGACTTTCCATGAATGAAGGTTATGTATTCCAATTCCTTCACTTTCCATTATGGGTGTGTTGATACCCAAAAAATTACAAAGGAAATGTCAACTCAAGAAACCAAGTCATGGGCCCTATGGAAGCATAGAGGAGCCATGGTCTAATACTCATGTAAAAATATAAGAAAGAACTACAAAATAGGCAAAATGCCCAAAAGAAAGAAAACAACCTTCTATAAGGAGGAAAATGACCCAAAAAAGGGTACAACAGAAAAGGTTCCTTGAAAAGGAACCAAGAAAGCCTTGTAAGAAAGGGGTTCACCAAGGAAAATGGCCACAAAGAACTGGGTCCCCTTTGGTGGGAAAAACATAAAAGGGACACATGATATCTAAAAAGAAGCCTTGAAATTGGCAAATGAAAGTCAACCATCCTATAGGGGATGGGCTCAAGGAACCTCAACTAGAGAAAATATAACAAAAATGGAAAAACGTTAAACACACTCTGATGTAGAATAGACAATATAGGCCTTCTTGGAGCGGCAAGGGTGTCGAAAGTCACAACGTAAGATAAATGGGGGTGCTAATAGAGGCCACTGGGGTGACAATGTCGAAATTGCATGAAATTTGACAAGTTGAAGGGAAATTGCATTCTGATCTAGACTCGAGGTAGCTTGAGCGTTGCCTAAATTTAGGCAAATTTTTCATTAAGGCCCTAAAAAACAATGTTTTTGCTATTTATAGTAATATTTATTTTTCCTTAATAACTTTTAGTTTAAAAGTTAGAATAAGGTCCCATTTGTTTTGGGATGTCTCTTAGAGAAAATATTTTTAATTTCTATAATTATCTAAATTTTTCTATTTTTGGTAAAAATAACTATTTTGCCACCTAATTACGTGATTAGCATGGATTGGAGTTTCCAGGGTGTTTTCAAAGCTGCCCTAGGGTTTCTTTTACTATTTAAACATATTTTAGCCTTTAGGGCAATTTAGTTTTCAGATCTATAAAAATACAGACTTTGTTTATTTCTCTCTAGTGGATTCCAGAACCCTATCACTTTGTGGATTTAAGGGACCCCTCGTGGATTTGAGGTTTTCATTTATAAGCTAACGTTTAGTTTCTTTTCCCTTCAATAAACAACATGTTTGTTTTCTTGTAGCTTTTGTGACGTCACACTCTAAAAGCTCTCCCAAATCAAAGAGCATCAATACCATTTCAGGAAAAAGGAGCTTAGATTGAAAAGTCCCATTAGAGTGCAGTTGCTCCTGAATTTATGTGTGAGATGAGCTGGGGTTCTTCTATCACTTAGAAAAAGAGGAATTTTTTTTTTTTTTTGGCAGTGATGTTATTTTTGACTCATTACTTTTTTTCCAAAATAATAATAATTATTTTTGCTTGTGGGTAGTTGGTACATATTTTCTATGGAAAGATGTCACTGCATAAGCCAGTGACCTCCCCCATATAAATCTATGCTCATGACTCTATCTGACAAAAACTAGAAACACTTTTTTAACCACATTATTCATGCTACCACAGCTAAAACTTTTGAGATAAAATACTTTGGTGCGAATTGCAGGGGTAAAAGACTAATCCAACCTCAATTTCTCTTCCTCTCTCTTTTGATTTAGTCCACAGCCTCAATTGCAGGAATAAATGCTTACCTTTACCGGAAACTACCCTGCACGCGCAACCATCACACTGATGGGTAAAAACTCGGAAAAAAACATTATCATATTCCTAAAGTAGACCTCCCTGAACAAGAAACTGTGACATCACTTTATCTTTGGCACTGCCGTGCGGTGCACCAGCAAAAGCAAAATCAATCAGACAGTCCCCTCCAATTCCAAAAGCCATAAAAGTCTATGCCTGCTTAGTGCTTACATACACATTCACTTTCATTTACTATACCAATAAAAAAGCCAAATCTAAATATTCTAATATAAATATAAAAAACAAAACTAACCCTTTTTTTGGGTAAGTAAATAAAGTATAAAACAAAATAATTAAACCCAACTAACTTCCCTTGAAATAACATAACTATATTAATAAAATATTCCCATTTGATTCAAATTTATAATATATATAGTCACATTTGGTCCTTCACAGCACCAAGTAAATGAATTATAGCAACCGTCCCTTCTCTCACCTTTAACATCACCTCATTCATTTGGTCCTTCACAGCACCAAGTAAATGAATTATAGCAACCGGCCCTTCTCTCACCTTTTACATCACCTCATTCACATATTATATATACTTTGCTCTGTCTAGTCTGGCTTGCTTCTTACTTGTAACCATGTCTTCAATAATGAGTCCTCAAGGTGTGGTCTTCGCCACAGCCATGGCTGTGTCCGGCACTCTTGTCCTCCTTGTTCTTAAACTTCAAAAGTCTCTCCCAAATACCCAATTCTCTGTTGATCAAATTCCTCAGTCCTCACAGCCAGTTTTACGTTCTTGTATCTCTTCTGGTACGCAAAAAAATGGTCCTATATACATGCAGTACTATATACATACTATTTATCTCTTTGTTTTTCTTTTTTTGCTAATGGGTGTTTTTTGTTTCTTTGTTTGGTGGCGTGTAGAGGACAAGAAGAGGGAAAAGAAGAAGAAAAAAGTTCACTTTGCAAAGGATGTGGTGGATCCAAGTGGGGATGGAGAAGAGTATAGGAAGCAGCATGGTATAATTAGCAGCAATTCTTCTTCTTCTTCTTCATCATCATTAGCTTCATCACCAACACCAAAGTTAGAAAAGTATAGAGGTCAAACAAGAGGAATGCCTGCTAATAGGGTGGCTTTGTACAATGGAATTCTCAGGGATCGTGTGGTTCAACGAATGGGTTACTCTTATTGATCCAATTTCTGTGCAAAAATCTGTGTTTATGGTATCCAATGTAGGCTTTTTTTTTACCATTCTTCTTTTTAACTTTTAATTTTAGAATCTGTAATTAGGAATTGGAAAGGAGACCATAGGCTTTGATGGTTCCTGAAGTTCATGTTCTCATTGTCTGATTGGGAACAGGGTGAAACCTCTTGGAAGAGTAAAATTTCTTGGGGTTATGTAACTTATGTTCATAGTTGTTAATTTTTTCTGGAAAATTCTCTACCTACTGTAAAATTTCTTGTTCTCTAGTTCACAAATGTGCTCAAAGAGTATCATGTAATCATAGTCTTTTCTCCCCATTTTTTTTAATAATTTTTTTTGGGTGGTTTTCTTTTTGGTTGGTCTGACATGTATGTAAATACAGGGACTGCTTAAAAGGCAAACATTGATGGTACTTCTTCTAATTTTCTTTGGTCCTACATGCTGTAATTTCAATTTGCAGCATCTGTTTCATTACGCGGGGATTGTATTATTGAATCTTGTTGATAGGTGAAGACATTTGTGTTTTCAAGTTATGTTGATTATTCAGCCAAGAAAAAGCTGTGTTAAGTGGTTGGGCCAATGGATTCGTCCATTTATCATTGAGAATCAATTTTCTGACTAAGGCCATTGTTTATAGCCTTTTTTTCCCCCACCTTTTTCAAGGAATATCAATGATTATCATTGAAAACGGTTCAAGATCAAAATTGGATGTGCTTTTGGTTGTTTGTTTAACATAGTAATAAAAGTTTTAGTTCAATGTTAGAAAATTTGATTTGATAGTGTGTGTGTATATATATATATATGTATGTATGTGTGTATATATATATATATATAAAGATTGTTTTATGGAAATAGCTAAAGTGATTAAAGAATGAAAAAGAAGAAAATTATCATTTCTTTCTTCTAACGCTAATAATAACAAATTTAGTGTCAATGAGGTTATGTTCAAAATTCTATATACGCCACAACTAAATAATTGACTAAAAAACATAACGATATAATCTACTAGCAAAAGAAATGTTTATTAAAGAGAGAGAGAGAGAGGCATTCTTTTGACCATTAAAATTTGTGGTGCTTTCACAACCCTTTATGTTTCCAAATTTTCGTTTTGACATTTTATATTTGAATCCATTTTTATATTTTCCTTTTTCATTTATGTTGATAATATGATAACACTTAATATTATATAGGTGACCGGGCTTAATGAGTACTATTTATTTGACACTTAACAATCAAATTACAAATAAAAATGGATGACATAGCCAATATGAAAACAAAATCAAACATGAAGAGTTAAAATAAAAATTTTAAAACATAAAGGATTAAAATAAAAATAACCTTAGATTTTAAGTGTCAAAAATGTACTTTATCTTTTTTGGGGTGGGGGTGGGGGGGGGGGGTGGGGGGGGGGAATTTATCTAAATTCGTGTTATTTAATGTAGTTTGATAAATATCCAATAAATTTTTAATTTTTATGGTCACATCCTAGGAATTGGTTCTCTGATGCACCCATATATCTTTTTCTCTAATCACACTTCATGAAACATTCAATTATTCTCCTTGGGCTAATTTTTTTGCTGTAAGTGGATGAAAATAGTTAAAATATTAGACGGATTGGGTGTTAAATACTGCGCAATTAGGGGGGAAAATCCAAAAACATTTTTTTTTAAAAAGCTAAATATAAAAAATAAAAATAAAAACAAAAAAAAAGTTGTATTTGGGCAAAGAATTCTTGGGTGGAAATGGAATATATAATGTTTAGTATTATATTGTGTTCTACTCGACGGCACATGGATTTTTACATTTTTCTAATTTTTCTTTTCTCATCGTTCTTTTGTTAAAATATTATCCCCTCTCATTCTCTTACGTGTGTGTACATAAAGCACTCATGTGCCATATGTGTATACATGTGTCACATGTGAATGTTTATGACATCTCCTTTCCACCACTTTTGGCATTGCTTAGTGACAAAAGGAAAAGAATTTTCATGTCATGTCATGTGGACCTATTTATGTTGTGTGTTCCTTCCGACATGCATAACTCATCACATGCTCATGTCAATGGACATCGTGCATGGTGCATGAAATACAGCCATTTGGTCTCAACCCAAAGCTATGCTTCAAACAACCTTTGATTCTCAAAAAAATAAAAAAAATAAAAAAATAAAAAAATAAAAAAATAAAAAAAAAGAAAAAGAAAGAAAAGAAAGGGAGAAGAAGTTTCAACAGCCCAACTATAATAATTGAAAAGACCTCGGCATTGACCCAACAAAACTTTATAATTTATTTATTTTGAGTAAAAGGATAGAACACGACCTTAATAATTGAAGTGAGAAAAATTGAGTAATAAACTGATTTGCTGCTACTTTCTAATATATCTTCTATTATTACCCCAAAAAAAGAAAAAAGAAAAAGAAAAAGAAAAAGAAGAAGAAGTAAGCAAATTAAATCGCTATAGATGAGAACTATTAAAAATTGAAATTATTGACTTCTATTGGGTAATTATTGACCATGCCCACTTAGCACTCGTTTCAAGTAGCTTATTTTTATTGGTTTAATTAGTAAAAGAAAGAAATATTTCTAATCTTTTATATAAAAAAGAATAAAAATATACTTTTTTTTTTTTTAAGTTGTATATAAGTCAAATAAGCTGAATAAATTAGGGGAAAAAACTATAACAAACTAGTCCTTAGAAAACCTTAAAAAGAGAGGCCAAAAAAATTGACCAATTCGATGGCTCCAATTTTTCTTCTTTGTAAATATCAGGGAAATGCAAGCCAACAGTGAAGAAGGTCAAGTGCCAACCAATAAATCAATTTTAAATTTCATAGTTTTATTAAAGTAATGTTGAATGTCAAGTTCAAGGCTTTATTTAGGCCATGTGCTCCTTTCACATAAGAGACCTCGTCACAGGCTTATATTTAAATGCACATCACATTCAACCAAAAAAAAAAAAAAAAAAGAAAGTAAATGAACATCATGCCTGGTGTGAAGTGTGAACATAGCCATTTGTCTCTGCTACCTTTGATACGTTACTTTCTCAGCACAAAGCTATATTTTCAACCATCCAACTCATCAAATAAAAGACCACTGCGTTGACCCGTACAGAACTTTATAACTATTGAAGTAACAAAATTGGTAAATATGAGGGCCATTTTTTGAAAATGGAAAACTATTGAATTTTACTATTTCTCTCTTTGCTTGGTAATTATTGAAAAAGCCTACTTGGGAAGCCATTTGCCACCTAAATTATTTTATAATTCAAAATTTATGTATATATGCAGTATGCTATATAATTATTTATTTAAATGAAATAAAGAAGGACCAAGGGGTCAAAAAAAAAAAAATACAAAACAAAACAAAACAAAAAACCTATAAAGTTGGGTTTCAAACTCAAAAACTTCTGAAGGGGAGACATCACACATGGCAAGCAGGTGTTGGAGAAAGTTTAAGCAAGCAAAACCTGTAGACAAAAATTTGGAGTTTCATTGATTTTTTGGAACTGAAATCTTTATATCACCTTCTTTATCCATTTTTTCGTCCATTTTCTGAGATTATGGGCATCACTATGTTGTCTGTGGGGCTCATTTTTGTTTCTTATTATGTTATATGTAAATTTTACTTTAATGTGTCCCTAGTGTGCCTGACAGCTCCATGTTCTAAAATTCACTCGGTTGCACAACAAACGCGTATTGAATAATTGACCAATCATCCCCAAACAATGGAAAATAGAATGCTGACAATAAAAAATTTAAAATTTGGGACTTTGATAAAATTCTTTATCTTATCATTCAGCCCCTCATCCCAATATGTTTGGATAATGAGCAATGCCAATCATGGTTGCAGGATAGAGACTGAGAGAGACGCAAAGAGCAAAGATGAAATGAGAAAAGATAAGAAGGCCGGGTGACCAAAATTACCAAGATTGGAATTATTAATATGACATTTTTGTAAGACTTATAATGCAGCATGACAAAGTACACGATTCATTCGTGGAATTTTATTGAAAATTTCCTTCAACTTCAACTTGAAATTCAGCGGATTTGGTTGTTGCTTTTACCCACACGCATTGGTTATGGTGAAAGACAGGCAACAAGTAACAACGACAACACATATATAAAATTATATATATTCATCCAATTAGTTGAAAATTCTCGACCTAACATTAATAAATTGCAGTACCATGTACATCTTGGTTTTAGGCATGCAATTGATACAATGGTCCCAGACCTCTAGTCTCCAGTCAAAGACAATGAAATTTGAGATCAAATTATTCGAGCAAAAGAGAACTTAAACAAGCAGGTTTCGTGTAAAATTAGTTAAATAGCATAATATATGGGGCATGGCGAGCATAGGAACACTTTTGTAATGATATGAGTTTGAATAGAAAGTAATAGACTAAGGTCATGTGATGTGAATAATTAATGACCTTTGGATTAATTGACACGTCCACCCATAATGTTATGACACGTCTTGTAAGTTTCAATCACATCATTTTAGTATACATCCAAAGTTAAATTCCTCTAAAGTCTTTATCCAAAAAAAAAAACTCATGACTCGTGAATAATGAATTGAAGTTTACTTTAAATCGCCTAGCTAGAATCCTGTAGTTGAACAACTAACATCTTCTAATCCTGAATTAAAGTCATAAAAGTGCCAACAATTTTGGTAGCTTTATTATGCAAGTTGAAGAAGAAAAATTGGTAAACTTTAAATCTAACAACCAAATGCTTGTGCGTCTGCAATGATGCAAGTTATCACCTCTTAAACCTGATCTTTCCTCAAAATTTGACAGGAAAAATATCAATGTTCTTTTGTTTTGATCTAATCTTGAATGAAAGTCATAAAAGTGCCAACAATTTGGTAGCTTTCTTTTATATATATATATATATATTTTTTTTTTTTTTCCAATTTCCGATCATCACATTTTTATTGAATTTGCAAGAAACCAAAAAAATTATTTGCACTAGTTTAAGTCTGAGAATCAATTTCTAAATATATATATATATATATATATGTGGAAGTAAGGTTATCTACAACAACCTCTCTCATACCCCACAAAAAAAGTGAGAGCTTTAAGCACCGAATACAAGATTTTTATGTTGAACACCTTTTTTTTTTTTTGGACAATTTGTTTTGTTCTATTTTTTTGGTAAATTTATAGGTTAATAATAAATTTTTTTCAAATTATGTATAGGAGAGAGTTATGGTTTTTTTTTTTTTTTTGGCTTGAGTAATTCTATGTCCAAAAAATCACAATAAATATAAGATGACAAGTTATTACTAATTCTAATTTGGGCTTGCCACTAGAATTATTTTTTGTCTACTAGTAACAACTGATGACTTCTTACCATCTAAAATATATTGTAAAAATATTGTGAAAAATATTATGAACATAATATTTCTCAACTTCTTTTGGCCAAAACTCCCGAGACTCATTGAACATAAGAAGTTTCCTTGATTTTACTTGTTTCATTGTGGAAAGTAGAAAATAAAAGTAACAAAATAAGTATGAAAATAGCTTTTGCGAACTTTACACCTCAAGATTGAAAAAGCTAAAGATGCTCTTGTATTATTGCCCTCAACGGGTAAAAAATTTGCATTATTATAGGTACGTACCTGGTAGCCCTAGGAATAATAGTACATGTAAGTTTATGACATACGGGTGAATACATATGAGCCGTCCAAAGTGGAATCCAGAAGCTTCTTCTCTTAGCAAAAGTTTTGAAGGTTCCCGTAATCTTCCTAGTGAATTTGTTTGCATAAAATAATGGGGATTTTTCTTTTTCTTTTTCTTTCTAAGGATCATTGAGGATAATTATTCAGAAAAGAAAATTTGACTAATTACAAGATATAAACCTCCATATTTTAAAAAAATTAGGATAGAGGATTTTCATTTGTTCTTGATCTTACTTGGGACGTTCTAATAGGTACGATAATCTTCTTATAGTTACTCCCAAAAATTAAGATTATTTTTAAAATTTTCCAATTTAATCATTTATTAATATTTTAACACTCAATTGGAATTCTCTCTTAATGATTAAGGTTTAGGTAAAATGCTGGGTAAACGACAAAATACCTCCATTTATTGGTCTTTATCATTTTACCCCATGACTTTTTAAATATTACACTCTACTTCTATATATCCAATGGGATCCACATAATGTACTGTCTTGCTCTATGCAACGTACACGCACAATACCACCTCCTTTCAAAGGACTAGAAGTTATAACACCGAAAAATGAGTATTTTTGTTAGATTTTATCAATTCATATGTAAAACATGAATTTACATGATATTGTAACTCGGAAACATTTGAAAAATTATGTTGGTAACTTAATAATAGCCTTCATATGAAAGGATGAATTTTGTCATTAACCTAAAATATTTTTACTTTAAATGAGGACTATAGATTAGAAACACGTTTCAAACTCTACAACATATATCTCTGGACCACTTATCCTTAAAAAAATCTATAAATTGAATGAGATGAGATACAATATGAAAGAATATTTGATTAATCCTTTTGACAGACAGCAAAGTTTTTTGTCCAATACTTGTAATGGAGCGGATATGAAACTAACAAGTACAAATATTTTTAGAACATGGGTTGCCTCTAGTATTGCATAAGAGTATGGGAGGCAAACCAAACCCTTGCTAGATATGCACCACGCAACTAACTCTTAATAATTAAAATTGAAAGTGTAAAATGTTTACTTTTAAATTTTAATCTCAACGTTTAAATCAGAAAAGTATTCTACCTTTTAATTTTTTTTCTTTTAAAACCCTTTTTAACTTCTCTCTCCCAAATTAAACGTGGGAATGCACGGCGGCGACAAAATCCCATGTTGAGTTGTGACTTTGATAAAATCTCCCATATTCTCAAAAGAAAATTTGATTGGCGAGCATGACATGTTCATTCACAAATCACAATGAACCAGTCAAAAATTACCACGACTACAAAAGGAGCATGACCTTTGGAAATCTCATAGATGCTTCCAGGATCCACTTTCTCTATTACCTCAGCAACTTTTTTTATAAAAATATCTTAAAAGTAATTAAAAATTCAAGAGTGGGTTTTGAAAAACTAGGGGCTTCCACAAACGTAGCTTTTGAATTTGGTATCTATATAGCCTATAGCCTCCTTCAACGAAAGAGCCAATGCTTTTGCTTCACTATACCATTACAAGTTACGATAATGGAAGTCACCCAATAATGTTTCCCCTTCTTACTTCATTCTTGTTGGGCATCATGCCTATATGCCTATATAAATTTAATAATACAACAAACCCAATTGATCAAATTGCAACAATTTTTTTTGATAGTTTTTTCTTGCTAATCATGTTTGGCTCAATTTAAGAAATGGGTAATCATTAAAGAGAGGTTTTGCAGTGTACTTGTATGCAGCAAATGCTGCATATAGGGACATGTGACGGCCAAAAAAAAAAATGTATAAAAGTTTAAATTCTCCCTAATCACGTATATTGTACATAACTTTTGAACATATATTATTTTCTTTTTGCTATTACATACCTTTATACACGGCAATTATTGTATACAAATATGTGGCAAAACTTTTCTCATTATTAAATTACAGCAAAAGTTACTTCACATTGAAGCTTAGGTGGGAGAGTTTTTTTTTTTTTTTTTTTTTTTGACACATAGGTGGGAGAGTTTAGTGTTGGGTGTCTTTGTCTCGCTTTCTATACATATGGTAAGCATGCACCTCTATCCAATCATCACCATAAAAAAAATAGGGCGGTTTGAAGATAAGGTTAATGCTTTGATTAAGATATTCTTTGTACTTAAATTAACTAGTGGTAATGACGTTGGTTGATGTGCCTCTTGGCTTAATACTATTTGCAGCAAAAATTAAACATATATTGCAAAAGTGATACGCATTTGTTTCTAATTCGCCAACAAATTTATCAACTTTGTACATCACATTCGTCCTAAATCGTTCCTACGTCACTAGCCTGTTACCTAAAGTCAAACGGTCCTTTCAAAACATATGATATGTAAACAAATTTCATCTATTTTTTTTTTATTAATTAATAAAAGTGTTGTTAATTTTAAGTAAATGTTAAAGGGATGCTATTTTAATTACAATTTATAACGTTAACCATGGTAAAAGATATCGATAGAATTGTTGTGTTTCAAGTATTAAGTTTTGAAAAAAATGTTAGGATAGCTATAAAGTTCACAATTTTTGTTACAATTCACCATATTGCAAGTTATAACAAAGTTATGTAAATAGTTATGATCTTAGCATTGTTTTTAAATATTTTTTATCGTATATTATTAGTAGAGACATTACTTAGGTTATGTTTGGTTGGGAGAAAAGCAAAATCAGTTAATGGAAAGAAAATGTTTTCTCTAATTTAATTAAATGGAAAAGAAAGATGGGAAATGAGTAATGGGAAGCGGTTTCAATGGGGCTCACTTTTCTTTTTCTTTTTCTTTTTTTCACTTTTGTGCTTTTGGTCCAATTTGGGTGGCTGAAAGGAAAGAAAGGGCCACTTTTTTCATATGTAAAATGACTTTTATGGCCTTGTAGTTAATAAATGTCATCAAATAGTTCAATAATTATCTATAATGATAAGATTGTAAAATTCTTAATAGATAACTTTCTAGCTATGCTTTGTAGAAAAGAAAACAAAAACAATGAAAAAGTATAATTGCTATTTCTAGACTTTGGTGGAATAGAAATGTTGAGGAAAAGGCAAGAACCTTGTAGTATAATTGGTATTTCTAGACTTTTTTAATTTAACTGTTTATAATTCAAATTCCTCTTATCTAACTATCAAATTATTAAAATAAAAAAAAAAAGTTCTTAAGGAGAGAAAAAAAGGTTGTATAGAAAATTTTCCTATGCCTACAAAAATTCTTCCACCCAAGGATGGACGGAAAACTAGAGGCAAAATAGGATGGGTAAATGAATGAACAAATTGAGATTTTTAACAAGAAAACTTAAAAAATAAATAAGTCAATCAATTGAGAGCATGATTGGGAGAGCCTCAATATATATTTTGTAATGGGCAAATAAATTGAGATGTTTTAATACGAAAACTTTTTTTTTATAAAAGAAATCATAATATAGATTTAATTAAGATACAATATTTAAAATATGAGTTTTCATATATATATATATATATACACAATTAAAAAAAAATCAATGAATATGTGGAATAGATATACACATCACTTACTCTCTTTCTTTTTTTCGGTTGAGAAATGGATTTTCTTCCTTCCATCAATTTTCTTTACTAAACAAAAGAAATTGATAATTATTATCTACTTTTTCACTTTTTCATTTTTTCTATTGAAATGCTTACTAGTAGAAAAATCATTCTTATCTGCCCTGTGTGTGTGTTTTAAACTATATACTTTCCAAAATTCCATATATAAGTTCATTACTTTGCAATAAATATGTAAATTGTAATTGATAATTCAATAGTTATAATGAACAGTAAAGATATGAACTCTGGACTTACAGATTAGCATTCTTCTCAGGAAATCCATGTTGGGAAGAAAAAAAATGGTTGGAAAATATTTAAAAATATATCAAACACTATTTTCCTTAGAAAACCAACTAGTCTTATAATCACTAGGAGCATTCTGATATCTTTTCTTTATTTTTATCATTAGGGTAAAAATAAATCTTTGTTTTCCTAAAAGGTCTAAGGTCTTATTGGGTTTGATAGGCACTCATTTCTTGTTGGGGATCTTCATAGAGTTTTTTGTTTTTTGTATTTTTTTTTTCTCGAGTATAAGTGGAAATTGCATAAAAAAGGATTTAAAAGGTATTCCATTTTAAGTTTTTGCCTTTCATCACCTTCATTTCCAACAATTTCTTTTCTCTTTCCTTAGACATTCTCTATCAATTCATTCTTTCTTCATCCTTGGTAAGTGAGGTGGCAATTGATGCATTCACTGAATTATTGAAATTGTTTTATAAAAAGCATACTCATGTATCTTGGACAAAAACTACTAATCTTATTGTATGCTTTTTAGGTTTTTTTTTTTTTTTTTTTTTTTTTGAACCTTGATTGTTTTTCTTTCTCAGTCTTATTCTTTTTCTCAAAAACTAGTTCTTATAATCTTGATAGTTATAGTAGTTGGGCTATGAAACACTATGATTTCTGATATTTTGACTGATCTAATTACCACTCTAATCCTTGGTTTAGCTATACCTCGCATCCTAAACATATTAGAATTGCTTAATAAAATGAAAGAGTTTGTTAAACTCTTTTTTTTTCCCTCTATGTAACAATTCTCAGCATCCTATAAACATTTTGTGTATCAACTTTAAAGGAAAAAAACTGTTCTATGTGGTTTGGTAATTCTTGGGGTCGCAACTTCTCGTTTCTTCACTTGTGGCATACTAACAAGATTGAAGTCATATTCGTGGAGATAGGCGTGGGCCAATGGCCTCATGATGTCCACTCTAGGAGTAATCGAAATGTCAGTTTTTGCCATAATTAAACATGAAAAGGTAAATTTGTTGAATACTACTTCAAAACAAGTTGACCACCTTTACTAATTCTTGATTATTTCATGTAGGTAATTGAGAAAGCTAAATATTCCTTACTGATTTTGAGCCAATTATTAGTTTCTTCCAATATTCCAATAATAATTCTCGTTGAACACTTCTTTGCAAAGTCATCAATTTTATATTTGACTGTTTCATGAAAAATAATGAAATCAATTCTCTGAGAGAGTTTTGACTGAATATGGCCATTAACTGAATATATTTCAAGTTGAATTAAGGTATTTGACTAAAACGATACCATTTAAAATTTACAATTAAAATATATATATATATATATTATATTTAAAATAATTTATGCATATGAAAAATCCTCATAATGGCCATATTTTTCATGAAATGCATTTAACATTGCAATAACAAGGTTAATGTTTCATGAGGATTTTCTTTATACTAATACCATGCCAAAATCATGAAACATTAACCCTGTTATTGCAATGTTAAATGCATTTCATGAAAAATATGGCCATTATGAGGATTTTTGATATGCATAAAGTATTTTAAATATAATATATATATATATATATTTTTTTTTTTGTTTTTGTTTTTTTAATTGTAAATTTTAAATGGTATCGTTTCAATCAAATACCTTAATTCAACTTGAAATATATTCATTATAAACTTCCAATTTGTCATCTGTAACAATAGGGCTTAATCTAGGACTAGTACAACACATTTTGGAGTCTAAGGTGGCAATTTATAGCGGGAATTCCCCTTATTTTAAATATTAATTGAATAATATTTATGTTTTGGTTTATTTTGGAGTCTACCTCTCTAGTCTCTTAGTAAGTCATGCTTAATGGACTTTTATGGCTTGTTTGGAAGTTTAGAGAGGGAGAAGAGTAGAGGGGAGGGGAGTAGTGGGGAGGAGAGTAGAGGAAAATGATTCCCCTCCACCTTGTTTGGATGTTTTTAAAATTAGTAAGGGGGAAGGGAGTAATTAGCCCTTCCCCTTGTGTAATTTTGTTAATATAATAAGGGTAAATTAGGTAATTTACTTGGTCAATAGTTTTTGTACTCTACTCTCCCTCCAAATCTCTCCAATTTGGGGGAATTAAAAATGGGGGGCTAGAGGGAGTTGAAACCCTTACAAACCCCTCCAAACCCCTTCCCCTCCTTCCTTAGAAAACTTCCAAACAAACTAATTAGATTACTCTCCCTCCCTCTACTCTACTCCTCCTCCTTTTTTAAACATCCAAACAGGCCATTATATAGACTTTCTATTAGGGTTACAAAAATCCACATGTACCACAAACTTAATAAATCACGTCATCTGAAAAAATTGAATTTGCAATTCTCGATCATTTGAACTTGGAATTGAACAACAGTCAAACTTACATAAACTCAATTTTCTTTAGCAAAGCTTGGGCTTTCATCTTGAACTAATTAATTTACATTAAGAACTCAACAAGACTCAATCTTTTTGTCATTGGTTGCCAAAACTTAGTCTGTTAGACCTAACAAATATCACTTTAGGGACTAATAGTCTAATATATATATATATATATATATTGTTTATTTATTTTGCCCATCATTTATAAAATGGAGCAAGATCAAGTCTCTTTTCCATGCCATACTAAAGACATATTGTCCACTTTCCTGGCCTTTTCCTTCTTATTTCATTTCCTTTGTATTTTCAAGTTAAATAAGATTTTTTTCTTTCCTTTTGAAATAGAGAGTGACCATTTCATAACAAAGAATTGGCAATTAACAAATTTAAAAGTGATTATAATGACACATCATTTAAAATCAGTTATCAATCCTTATTTGGTGAATTATAAAATCTAAATCTGATTATGAAATCAGTATTTTCTATTTCGAAGCAAATAGAGAAAATCCTGAGACTCCAAAAAGTGCAATGAAAGTGATTAGAAAACACAATCTCAGTCATGGGCCTACCCAGAAACAGATGTAACTGCACTAAATGGGCCCAATTCAATCGCAGTAAATGGGCCTAAGATATTCAAGGTCCATGCTCAATATACACTTCTGCTGAATCGCGAATCACAAAGATACCCACTGATTGAGAAGGAGCGTGAAGGTCTTTTTTTTCTTTTGTTCTCTGCCAAACGCCGCGCTCACCAGACAGGTACTAACTACTCACTACTCACTACTCATTTCTAAAACTAGTAGTTAGAATCAAATTCACGGAATTCATTTTCTGGGTTTAGCTTTGAAAGAGGTGCGATTGCTCGAAAACTAAATTCCCTGGAATTGTTTTTTCCATTACGACGAATTTCATATTTTATGACTCTAGGGTTTTTGAAGGGCTTGGTCTGATCTGATGTATGTAATTTCAATTTGTTGTTATTATCACTGTATCTTATTATGTAAGTTCAATCTTGAATGAGAGTTTTAGTTATGGTTTAATTAATCACTTTGGTGCAAGAATCATAACATATATAATAGTATAATGCAATTTTTTGTGTGTGCTGGAAATGAATGTTTATAATTTTAAGAGAATGTGTGCTTGTTTATTTGCAAGAAAGAAATTTTGGCATTGGGTCAAAGTTAGGTTCAAACAATTCTTTAGGTGCACTACATTAGGTTCCCCAATTAAATTCATAAGCATAATTGTATTGTATTGAATTTAATTGTCCTTGGAAAAGTTGACACTATTTATGCTTCATTCGTCAATGTAACCATGTGTTTGAATTTGATTGGTGAACCTAATGTACTACACCTAAGGAATTGTTCCTAAGCTTTACCTGTATGTATTATTAGCCTTTTTTATTTTTTTTGGAAAAGTAAGGTCTTAAACTCTCTTTTTTCCCATAACATGACAGCCCACATCATATTCTGAGAAGCATAGTCAGCACCCTTACCAGACTCATGTTTGGTTATTGCTAGGCATGTACATGGTGCATGTTTCCCCTTGGATGATGATGATTTTAGGATTGTTAAATGTATTTGTTATAGGTGTTTAAAGACTGTTTTGAACTTTCCTCTCTTCGCCGTAAGTAAAGGGACTCGAGTTTTAAGAAAAGAATGACATTGTTAGACATCCTGTTGGACTAGGCTTTTTTCAATGTAGATGGTTGATATGAATGTACTCCGCCTGAAAAAAAAGCTACCATGTCCAGGCTAGGACCCCCAAAAAGTTTCAAAATCCCATTATTTGGTCTTTGTATACATAAGAGCACTCACATCTGTCTGTGCATAATAGAAAAAGATGCAAGATTTACACAATTTAGCCAAAAACTAACCCACATCAGAGAGTGCAAATGTGTGTAAATATACACATTAGCTACAGTAACCGTGTATATTTACACGGTTACTGTAGCTGTGTATTTAATATTTTATTAATATTCTGTTTTTGGTTTTACTTTTCTCTCTCCTCTAAGCAAACTGAGTCTCTCTCTATCCTTGTCTCTGTTCTCTCTTGCTTCTCTTCTCCCTCATTGGTGATCAAGGTCTGGGAGAGCTTGGGCTCATTTGGATTTTCTCGTGGTGGTAAGGAGATTGTCGAGTAAGGATGGGTGCAGATTTGTTTCGGGTTAGGCCAGATATGGGTTTCTTTCAGTGGGTTTTGGAAGTTTCGTTGAGATTCATTGATGGCTGTATTTGCAACAGTGGAGGAACAATGGTAGCTGATTGATTTTCCGCTTGGGATTGATTGGTGATAGGATGGCTGATTTTGGGTTTCTCTTAGCTTTGTGGGTTGCATGTTTATAGCCATGAATTTTCTAGGTTGCAGGCTTATGGGTATGAATTTTCTGGGTTTATGGGTATGAAATTTTCTAAGTTTATGGGGTTGCTGTAAAATTTTTTTTTTGGGGAATTTTCTGGGTTGTTTATGTGATGTTGTGTTGTGAATTGGTCATCTTTCTTGCTCTTGCATTTGTAAAAGTGCCTTGGATGATGGCAGGAGATTGTGGTTGGTCTACCATTTTTTTTTTTTTTTTTTTTGGAGGAACAAATTGAGTCTCTGTTACTGTAAGATAGAGATTCTAGAGATAGGAAGAGAGAGAGCGGATAAGGATTGAAGGAAAAGAGATAGGAAGAGAGAGATAGCAGGTTGAAGGAAATAATAAAAAAAATATGTAGAAGAATGAATATTTTATTGAATAAATTTGTAGAATAAATAATCTAGTGAGGGTATTTTGTAAAAGTGGTTGTGTAAAATAGAAAAAGTAAGTTCTTTTTGTAAAATAAACAGTAATTTTTACACCTATTGGTGCAATTGCTAAGGCCACTTTTTTGAATTTGTTTCTATTCTCCCTTTCTTACTCCTGTGTACTAGTAAGAGCTTCTATGCTTTGATGGTCTTTGGTAGCATAGTTGTTGAAATATAGTTTGAAACTTTGGATGCGTGCTAGTATATAATAGAAATTGAATTTATCTTGTAACTCTAATTTAATAATTTTGAGTGTTGTATTCATGTATTAAAACTGGACAGTGTGTTCCTGATCTGCAGAAGCCATGAAGGTGCGATCATCTGTGAAGAAGATGTGCGAGTTCTGTAAGACGATTAAACGTCGTGGTCGAGTTTACGTCATATGTTCGGCCAATCCCAAGCATAAGCAACGACAGGGCATGTCAACATTTGCATATGAAGGCGCAACTCCTCCTATGTATGAGCTTTTTCATGTATTCTTTTCCCATTATTTTCTTAAATATTCTGTGTTATGCATACACGTGTTATGACTTATGGGTCAACCAATGGGTTCATACTTTGATATTGCTTGAATTATGTGCATCACCAAATATAAGTTAAATTCCAGACCGCCCCTTCCCTTTATAAAAATGGTGTCCCAAAGGCTTTGACGACATTGAATCCCCATCAGTTTTGCTGGTAGCCATCTTACCTGATCCGGAATGATGGTTAAGGCTAGCTTTTTAATGTTTTATTGATGACAATTTGGTTACTCATTTTCAAGCCCATTCTTGAAAAAGAGGAGGGGAAAAAAAGAGAAGAAAAAGACCCTCATAGAAGTCATTTTCAAGTCCATATCTATACAGGGTTGGGAACAGTTCTTTGCGCTCTATTGTGGTAGTCATCTCTTGTTGAGACCCTTTTATTTTTTTGGAGACTTGAGAGAGCTTGAGCAATTTTGATTGATTAGTGCCTACTTAAAATGTAGAGGACATGACAGTTTTAAATACTTGCATATATCGTTGATGTTATTAAATCTAAGCTGATAGCTGATGACCTGTTTTGAGGGGGGGAAGAATTCTTCATGAGTTCTTGCTAAAAGTGTAAGGTGATCTGGATGCATGAATCAATAATTTTCTGCTTATTCTTGATTTTTTCATGAGGCCTGCATATTTGTGTTTTCCATAGACGAGAAGAATTCCTTTTTTTTGATAGATAATATAGACCAGAAGAATTCTATCTACATTTGGTTATTTTTGCAGACAGTATCTACTTCTTTTTGTCATTTTGTTTACCAAATTATTCTCAACGGTTTTTGGTTTTGAGAAAGTCCAAATCTAAAGTTCTGTACCCCTCCCTCTTCAACACGTACATATAGACACAAGCACATGATAATATAAAAGCCTTTCCCACTTTGCTTGTTGGAATGAAGCTGCCCACCCAGTTGGATAGGTTTGTCAAATGAACTCCTGTACTTACTCATATAATGCAGATCCCAGTTAAAGAATCTTTTCTTGGAGCAGCAATGGAATATCTGGTAATATATTTGTTGGTTTTATTCTCAGATGTTCAGAAACAAGTGCTAAACTAGAGATTATACCTGTTCACCAACGACCTGGTTTGGCTTCTATCCTTCCCAAAAAGCTGGAACCTTCAATAAGGTTTGGCTGGAGTGCAGGCCTTGCATCCATTCTATTCAAAAAGGTGAATTAGCATCCCTCCTGTTTAGAAGGGTGAGAATGAAATGGGACAGAGGTGAAGTTTGATAATTTACTTGGAACTGTTTAAGCCTTGATGAATTTTGTTCCCATGCTACATTGTCCATTATGTCATCTTGCAATGCTATGTTTTTATTTCATTTACTCTCTCTCTCTCTCTCTCTCTCTCTCAATGGTGGGAACTGGGAAGGATTGTTGAAAAAAAAAGATACAAGATTGCCTTAAGAGTACAGATAACAAATGTTCTTCAATTCGTGGAACACTGAAATTATGAAAGATTTGGGATGTTGGAAAGGCTTCCTTCCCACACACCAACACCAACACCCCCCCCCCCCATCTGGGAAGTTTTCTTCACCCATCCCTCTTATAAGGGATCCCAGGGCCCTAGCTGCAACTGATCTGACTTCTGGAATAGGATCCACAAGAACCTGTTGCATTGAACACAAAAAATGAGAAGAGGCATACAAGAAATGTCAAAATGTACAATTCTCGCGAAGAAAGTACCTTTTTCACTTCAGGAAGGAGCAATCCTATGTATGGAATCATATCCTTTGGTTCTGTAACTAATGAACACATATTTCCAACAATTTGCGCAGCCTTCTTTTTAGTCTCAGCACTTCTCTCCCTTAGCCCTCTATGTACTATTGGTACCAAAAGGGCAAGTGAAGGAGCATCAATTGAATTAATAAAAGTTGTCTGCAAAGAATTAATGAGTTAGAGTACCGTACAAGAAACCAATGCAACTGACAGTACAGATTTAAGGCTATAGAGCATACTTGGAGAAGAATATCTAGGGAATATTTCGTATAGTCATTGGGATCCGTTAGACCCATTAGAAGAGTAGGGACAAGTGAAGCTATTTCTGGATTCTTTATAACACTCCCAACCTAAGAAGCACAAGAAAATATTATGCAAAAATGTATATTAATAAACAGAGTTAATTTCAGAAATTAAACCAAAAAAAAAAACTAACAGCACCAATAATTCATAACACCAATCATAACCTGTTGAAGGGCCATTTGCCCTGCCGACTGGACTTTGGGATGGGTATCAGTCAAAACCTGAAATTAGAAGGAAGAATGAAGGTTAATTATCGCTCTGTTTGTTTTGGCGATAATGTTTTCTAGAAAATAAGTCATTTTTCAAAAAGTATTTTCTATAAAACTATCTTATTTTCCTATGTTTGGTAGCAACTTTAAATGAAAAAAAATCTCTTAACTTCCTTTATTTAGCTTGCTGTAAGATAAAGTTGTTTTCCAAAAACTTTAGTGGAAAACAATCTTTAAAAATAAGCCATACTTTTTTCATTGACCAAAAATAGATTTCCATTGACCAATTTTTTCTAATACTACCAAACACTGGAAAACATGGAAAACTATCTTTACAAAAGGTTTTTCATCGAAACAAACGGAAAGTAAGACTACTTGTTTTCTTCAAAGAAGAGAAAAAATAACAATTTAAATTATAGATAACAAACTCAAGTTGAAATTTAGACAGACCTCTGTGAGTTTGGGCACAATCTTGGGGAGGCACTGAGATAGCTGCTGAGGAGCACAGTAAGCCATAGCACCAAGTAGTTGTACACTACTTTGCTTTGTTCTCCATGCTTTATCTTCAAGACCCTGAGAAAACAAAATATATATATATATATATGATAACAATATCATTAAAAGCAAAGAAAAGACTAAACCAATGCAACAAATCTTGGTTCCAAGAGGTACAAAGCAAATATACACATTCTCAGGGCACAGTACAGGGCCACAACTAAAGATAGCTACATACCAACAATGTGGCAAAAGGTGCCTCCAAATTTACGAAGATGTTGCTCACTGTAATTTTATTTAGTTTATTTTATTTTAGATTTGGTTTCCATTTTAAGTTCATTTAGTCAAAGTGCTGAGGTGAGGCACCTTTAATGAGGCAAACACCTCAAACAAAGTTAAAAGCGCTTCAGGCGACAGCTTCAACGAAATTCAGAATGAGGGGGAAAACAAAAGGCAGTCATGTAATTTGGCCATAAAAGGGTAGCTCTTTACTTTAATTCAAGTTAGTGGGTACCTCTCTCTCTCTCTCTCTCTCTCTCTCTCTCAAACACACTTGAATCTAGAAATAGATTTGACATTTTTTGTTCATATAGAATTAGGTTAATTGTAGAAAACTATCCTAAACNCCCCCCCCCCTCCTCCCAAAAAAAAAAAATTGGCTATACTTTGAAGCGTAATTTTGTGTTGAAATCTACGTAACTTGAAAAGATATTAAGGATAGGGTTTACAAGTTAGACTTGGTAGTGTAAGAGCCTTGTGGCTCTCCCGGCACTTCCTGGTATTATGGAGATGTACATGGTTCAAATCCCTCATTTTCCATTGTAATTGTTGAATTATCAAAAAAGAAGAATTTAGATTTGGAATGCATGATCATGGATAAGAAATATAAGTAGGATTTAGTAGCTTTCCAAGCTAGGAAACGTGTCTACCCCTAGAATAAAAAGGACCCAGGAATACCAAATTCTTTAAAAATTTTATAACTCATGTTCTGTCTTGGCCATTCTGTTAAGAATGATTTAGAGTTCTAAGGTAATTTTCCATGAAGTTCCTAAAACACTATACATTTTTTTGTAAATGACAAAATTTGGCTACAAACTTAGTTGTAGCTACAACTTTGACTAAAAAAATTAATATAATTACATATTTTGAAAATTTAAGAGTGGATTATGTGTTTTTTTATGTTGGTAACATACATATCAAATTTAATGTAAATTGGATGTAATTTACTATTCAATTCATAAACATATTTTTTATACATAATTTTAAATTACAAATACTTAAAATTTAAATATTCAATTAATAACATAGTTATTGATCTTTGGATCTTGGTTAATTGTAGAAAACTATCCTAAACTGGTGGGGGGGGGGGGGTGTTTGGGGGGGAGATTGGTGTTGCATGTGTAAGAGGAACAGGGAGATTATTGTGGAACTTAGAGCAAGTTGGTCAAGCAAGTTGCTTTGGAGTATGGTCCCTCACTGTCTTATGTGTGTCACATGGAGGGAAAGGAATACACATGCTTTGTAAGGGGATGAAAGGTCGATTCATCAATTGAAGCTCTTCTTCTTCCAGACTTAGTTTGAAAAGGCAAATGCTTCGGGTCTTGTTACTTTCATTTCACTTCCTAATATGTTTTTTTTTTTTTTTTGATACGTAATAATACTTTTATTGAAAAAAACTGAACATCATGTTCACGATATTCTGAACAAGGAACAAATAAAACCAAATCAATAACTAAAACGAAGAGAAAGTAAGAATTCAGAAATTGAAATACAATTCATACAGCCCCAAATACAAGCCCACTGAAAAAAAAAAGTACCGAGGAGGAGATTTTAAGAGGTCTAGGGGCCTCTCATTGTCTTCAAAAATGTCAGTATTACGTTACTGCCAAACTGTCCACATTAAACATGCCAAGACCATATTCCATATGGTTGATAGGTGCTTTCCAATCCAGTTTCTCCAAGCAAAGAGAAGAGAGCTAACTGACTTCGGCAATACCCACTGAATCCCAAACACACTACAAAAGCTTCACACCATAAGGCATGAGAAAACTTATAGTAACGTAGTAGATGATCCACACAGATTCCACAAATATATGCTTGATTTTTGTACTTTCATTGTTGTTTAGTTTCTTCTTCTTTTTTTTCTTTTTTTTTTTTTTTTTTTTTTGTTGCCTCTTAGCACAGTGCAAGTGTGCATTGTTTTATCAATTTTCAAAGAAGTTTATTACTTATCATAAAAAATAAAAAACCACCCCAAACTATCGAGATATTGCCCTTAGCACCCTAAATTATGAAAACTTGAAATAACCACCCCAATTATAACAGAGCTAGCAAATAACACCCTAACATATGACAAATTAGAGAATTTGTCAACGTGTGGTTGTGGTGGATTAAGGTTTAGGAGGATTTGTGAATTTTTTTTTTTTATTTAGAGTTGTTGAAGAAAGGATCATGGGGTTGTGTTAAGAATTTAAAGGTGGTTTGATGAGTTATGTGATAGTTGCTTGGTAGAAGTATGTGAGGATTTAGGGTTTTGAAAGGTAAAAAAAGGGCTTGATTTATGGTCCGTTTGGATTGAGGAAGAGGGAGAGAGTAGAATAAAGTAGAGTAGAGTTAGCTAAAAATAAGATTTAGCACAAAATTAGCTTATTTTTAGCTAACTCTACTCTACTCCCCTCCACTCCCCCTCCTTCCAAACAGGCCATTAGGGTTGTAAAGAAGAAGAATTAGATAACTTTATAATATAGAAGAAAGACTTTGAGCATACAAGGTGTGAACACAACACCCTCCTAAAAAATAAGTAGCTTCTAATTCAGAGCAACGGCTCTGGCTTAAAGCCTGGTAGAACTACAATTGAAAAGAAAGTGAAGCTTTACAAAGTCTACAATTGACTACGCATCACAAGACCTAATGATCATAAAACCACTCAAACATTGATCCCAAAATCACTGACTTTTGCTCAACAACTGAAACCTCCACCCAAATGAAGGTGCAGCTATTTCTCCAAAGTGTCCACATCAAACATAAAGTAGGAATAGGAGACCAATTTCTCCCCTTCACCGTCATCTCCCTTCACTGTCATCTCCTTGTTTTGCATTTTTTTTTTTTTGATAAGTAATGAAAAGATATACTTTTTGATAAGTTACGAAAAGATATATTAAAAATGAGAACAGTGTGTCACCTATGTAAACAGGAAGGAAGAATACATCAGGGACAAAGTACAATCATGCGCAAAAATTACAATAGTCCATTAAAACATGAACTGAAGAAAAAAAAAATGGATCCCTAGAACCGCAACCCATACCAAGAGAGTCTTAAAGAAGAGTATAAGATCTGGAAATGCACCATAAAAAACAATGTGGGACAGCCATCCAAATAGCAACATTTCGATGCCACCCAAACTTTCCTTGCCAACAAGCCAAAAGCTCAACCACCATAAAGTCCTCTTACTATAAGCTTTTAAGTCCTCTTACTATAAGCTTTTAAAATCTTAACGCAACCATCCCACCACCATTTGCCAAATCAAAATCACAAATATTGAAATCTTAGGTTACGTTTGGTAACAATTTTTGCTTGTTTTTGGAAATATAAAGAAAAAACAATTTTCTAGTATTTTTGAAATAAAAAACATGTTTAGATAGTTGAAATTAAAAAAAAAAAATAGTTTTTTGAAGGAATAAATAAAAAATACTAAAATATGTTGTTATTAGGATTTGAACTCTAATGTTAGCTCATTAAATGAGACAGATTCATTAAATCAAATGCGTGTTTCCTTTGACTTTTGAAAACTAGAAACTAAAAACAGCCTTTTGCATGTTTTCAATTTCTTACAAATTGAGTTTTGAGAATAATTTTTGTTTCCTGTCCATTTTGAGTTGCCAAACAAGTTTTTTAGTTTCAAAAAAAAAAATTGCTTTTGAAAATAGAAAATAAGGAGAAAAAGCAGTTACCAAATATACCCTTAGTTTTCAAGTCATGGTCCACAAACCAACTAACAACAACCAAATTTTAACTTTCTTTGCTTTATCCCAACCCCAAACCTCAATCAGTTCTTTACTCCTTTTCAAAAATATGAACCCTCATATTTCATAGCCTTTTTCCACCAATCCAACCCTTTCAAACTCACATTTAAAACAATCAGTTAGCCAATGCCAAAAAAATTTAGTAACACTTGCCTTCAAAAATCAAACCTTGATAATTGTAAAACAATCCCCAAATTCACACACTTAAAGCTATTTGTTTACATCCAAAATGCACTTGCAAGGAACTTTAGCTTTTCAAATTTTACAAAGGAAATCCTAATGTAAACAGATAACTTTTCACATAAAGGTGACATTCAAATTATGGATGATTATTTGCTTGCCAGTCCTAGGTCAAACAAACAGGACCCTAACAGAAACTATTTGACTGATCCAAACTGAACTCAAGATAGCGTAAACCCTATACTATATGGTATGTCCTTGTGTCTAACCAGACTACTATTCTAAACTTCTAGCCACAATAAACTGGTTCAGGAAGCACAAGAAAGATAAGCACTACTTGAATGTTCTCTTGCATACTTATTTATATTAAAATCATAGCAAATGGAGAGATGCACTTTCAATTTGATTACGAAGAAAAACGGTATAAGTGCAAAAGAAACAAGAAGAAATTGAAATCCCCCCCCCCCTCCCCAACCAGTGGTTTGTCTCTATCACATTTAGTCCACAAACTTCCAATATTATATTTAACCCCCCTAAGATATAAACTAAAGGAAATCTCTGTGGTTCTGTCAAAAGACTCATTTTAATTGAAATCTTAAATTGGGGTTAAAATGTGCATTGAAAAGTTTTAAGGGACTAAATTGTGAGGGGTAAATTGTAATTCAGAGTTTGTCCACAAAATGCAAAATTTATAAATTTGGACGGAAACCTAACTATTTTCTTTTAATCCAAACTTCAGGGGATCAGATGTAACAATGGAAAATTTGATACTAATATTTTTTTTGGTTAAACAATGAATTTTATTAAGATCAAAAGAAAGAGTCACCCAAGTATACCAACAATCAAGCACAAAAAACACAAATATCTATCAAATCACTGACCAAAGATAGAGAAAAACGATGAACAACTGCCATCCAATATAACAAATTTTTAAAGAAGAAATAGTTTGGGATAGGAGAAAATAGTTAATAAGACAAAACTACCAGTTAAATTGTAAATATCCCTAAAACAACTATAGATAATAAATAAATTGTGAAATAAACACCTTTAGAAGAGATGGAAGTACAAGCTTCACCCCCTGAGCACTAAGTTGAGACATCATTGCACGAGCAGCACATTCAGCAGCATCTCGAACAGCAACAACTTGATCGGAGAAAGAAACCAAAAGTAATGGCAACATTTGAATCACATAGCTGGACCAACATGGGGTAACAAGAAAACAGTTAGACAAACCAATTACAGAACAAGTCAGTTTTTTGGCCATAAAATGTGCATGCTTACGGTTCAAACAATCTTCCAAGTGTTTCACAAAGGCATTCAAATCCTAGTAAAGCTCCTTCACGACATTTTGCAGAATTCCTGTACTTAACATAATCAGTAAGCGGTAACTTGTTACATTCAAATACTATAGATTTAAATTTTTTTAATGCACTACAACTTCATTCTCCCATTATATGGGAAAAAAAAACCTCAGTAAAAATAAAAAGGTCCAAAGTCAAAAATTACAAAAGCATACCAACTTTCACAATTGCATAGTAATAAAAAGTTAATCCACCATACTACACACAAATCTACCGATTTAGATTTTTTTTTTTTTTTTTTTTTTTTTTTAACAATACCACACATAAATTCCCCTAGGATAGCCCAGCTGGGTTGAGTCAGACTTATTCATAGCAATCTGACCTGAGCTGCCCCTAAAGACAGAACATGGGCCGAGTCGGATTGGGTTTGAGGTCAATGCATCACTCAACTTGACAAGAGGCAGCAACACAGAAACTAAAATGCCTTGCCAGATTGAGTCAACAAAGCGATGAGAGGCAGCCATTATGGGGTAGTCGGCGGCAACAGTGACAGTTGGGCGTTCAATCTATATCTACATCTACATATATAGCTACATTTTGGTCAGATCAGATTGCTCATGTAGAGGTTTGAGAAACCACTTTTTTCTTTCAAGCGCCACCCGCCACTTGACTTCCCACCTGGTTGAAACTGCCTGAGACCCATTAGATCATACTGGTCTATCCAACCTGACCCCCTCACTTCCCTTGTTCTCATTTTGATAGGCTATAAATGAACAAAAGTGAGTTTTCTTTGAATATGTTATTGACAAATAAACCTCAGGAGCCACTTTCCCCCACTTTTTCTCTGATTGTCCAAGCAAAGCTAAGTTTGGCCAGTCTGTTTTTAATTTTTTTTTTTTTTAATGATGCGGAACCGCACCAAGGTTGGACCCCTTGGACCCACTCCCAGTGAGCAAACCATAAAAACAGGACCCCATCCACCAGAGATTTGGCTTACCTCCAGTACTTTTTTAACTGGAGGTGTCTTTTTGTTTTAAATATACAATAGCAAGTAGTAGTGGGTTTTAATCTTCACATTTTCTTTAGTTAGTAGGTGATGTGGCAGTTTCTCATTAAAACAAAAAGAGATTCCAGTTAAAAAAGTACTAGAGGTAAACCAAACCCATCCACCAAAACCATGTCCCAGATAATCCAAGGGACCCCTGGGTCTACAGCTCATCCCAAGCCTCCAACCACTAGGCTGTGCAACCAGCAACATCCGCTTCCCACTACATCTTTTTGTTCTCTTCTTCAACTTATAATCTCCCTTCCTTCCTCCATCCACATCCACAGAATCCAGTTAGCTTGGATTTTTTTATTCCATCAAAATCGCTCCCTCCCTCCTATTTCGCTTTCTTTTTATTAATCATCACATCAAGTTAATCTTAATCCCTCAAATCTGAATCCTAAACTAACAGACCTTTTATCATCCATCTATAGAATTGTTTTTCTATCACCTCTTTCTCCTTGACATAGGTTGGCTCTATTGAGAATATAGCCCCAAAATTCGAACATTCTAAAAGTTTCCCCATTAGGTAGGACAAAGATTATAGTAAAACTAATGCTATCAGAAATATAATAACTTGATTCCACACCACAAATGCAACCATCAGAGAGGGAAAAGATTTTACTTTGAGCAATTGATAACAAGATTTAGAAAGATCTTCTCATAAAAATTCATTATTGTAAAAAGCATACTACACGGTCCTTCCTTAAAGATAAATAAAAACAACTTAATTGCACTCAGGATGCCAAAATTACATCCCCAGATGGAAATTAAATTTTGATTGACACAGGCAATAATCCTTTTATGATTTTATCAATTATTATCCCAGCCACCTTCCCGCACTATAGTTCATAAAGAAAAACACATTGTTCGTTATATTGCAAGGCCAGCTTCCCAAGACTGCAAACATGCCTCCGCATGAGTAATTGAGATATGAGAATCTGTTATATCAAAAACATGTCCAAGAACTTGTAAAACAAGAACATTAATACATACATTCCTACATACATACACACACACACACACACACACACACACACATATATATATCTATATCTATATCTATATATATCCTGGATAAACCACAGTACCAGGAAAGGGTTTAAACTTTGCAAGAAGTTCTAACCCCCCAGGAAGTTCACTAACAATTACATCGATTAAATTTCTTACTTTGCAGAGCAAGTAATCCTAGAGACAATGATAACATATATTTTGACAGATAGCATATATATATATATATATATGTAGGTATCTATGTGTGTGTGTGTGTGCGCGCGCGCGTGTGTTCAGGGAGGAAGTCACTACTCCAGAGACAATGACCATAACATTCAACAACATAAATAACTTCCTGGTTTTTATTATTATTTTTTTTTTCTAAATGCATACATGCACACAAGAATTTTAACAAGAAACCATGCTAGTGACAAAATTACATGGCCTTTGCTCATCATAATGCTTCTCTCCCAAACTATATAACTTATTCAAATTACTAAAGATAGACTAACTTATAAAAGCCTATCTCCATTAATTTAATTACCCACAAATATTACCTCCATTTAAACAAGTATTCGCATGCAAAAACAGCACTATCTCATTTTTATAAAATATGTAGTATTAGCCACTTAGAAGAAACATTTGCCAATAACCTGTCCACAAGACCTTCCCGTAATACAGCCACAATACCATACTTCTTCAAGCAAGAAATTCCAAATCCCTTAACCACTCCAGCAAGTCCAAAAGCTGCTCCACGCCGTTCCCCATACTTGTCACTCTTCATCAATTGATCCAACAGCCTAGTAACTAAAGCAGGTGCATCATCCTAAAGCACCAAAAAAAGAATGTAAAGCAAACAAAAAAAACAAAACTCCAGTCCAATACAAGGGTTCAAATCATTATAATAGACAAGTTCATGCTTCGGAGTAAGCATCTTAAACATGATAATTGAAGCCAGCATGACTGAACAGAACTTGAAGATAAAAAGAATCATGGACAGAAATGTAACAGTATCACCCTTTGTGGAATTTATTGCCTTGTTCAAACACCAAGGCCTATTATGTTAAGTGACTGATTTGGAAGTAAATGTTGTGCTACAGTGTTTCTTCTTTTTTTTCTTTTTTCTTTTTTCCAGAGACTTCTCTTTGGACATAAATAACCATGTCACAGCTTATTGCATAGCCTACAGACCAGGAAAGCCTAACAATTAAGCACAAACAGTAAGAGCTTGCAATGTATTATTTTTGTTATTCTAATCATGCCATTTATTGAAACCTACCTGTAACACTGGAACCTTTTCCTCCATTACTAAGAAACAAATGTTCAGGGGTATACCATCATTTTTAAGAACATCTAAAATCTTTTGTTTGATGGTTAATAAAATTATATAAAAATAAAAAAGTGCCCTAGTACATGAGAAGTATACACACAAAAGAAATTTAAGAACATCAAATTTAGCAAGCTTAACTGCATAAGTGTCTACAAAGAAAGCTAAAAAGTCAAATACTATATACAATCACCCTTTCACATACTTGCTTCGATTGCATTAGTGGAGATAGGCACATTGAGACAGCACGTTGAACAGCCTCTGATGGTGTGTTTAACACATCCAACAATTTCTCAACAACAGCATGAACTTTAGGATCATCCTGTTCAAAATGCCATTTATTTTTTGGGTTTTGGGTAAGAGTTTCAACAAGCAATTAAATAAAATCAAACTGGAAAAGTAAAGCTGCACGGTTAATTCCCCAAAATAGTAAAACTCACACCTTTGCCAAATGTTTGGCCAGAGCTCCTGTGAAGATAACCACACCCTCACGGACCAAATCATACTTTTCTTCATCTGATGCCTAAGAGAAGAGATAGAAATATATTAGTGATATTCCTACAAATTAACACACAATCAGTAGTTCAGTATTTAAGACATGGGAACAAAACAAGAGACCCAATTGCTTATAGGGCAAAGTAGTTCTAATTACAGCACACTGCAAAAATGAATTTAAAAATTAATAAGAATTATATTTAAAAATAAATAAATAAATCGCAACAAAAGCTAACCGTTTTGTTTAAGTAGTTCTCAAAAATTGGAAATAACAATGTCACGTTCTCTCTCCCATGCTTGTCAATAATCAGGATACCGGCATTGATCATTCTTCCTCGAACATCTGCATTAGGATCAGCCTGCAGAATCAAAAGAATCCTTATGATATACATTTGGCTTATAGCTTTAAAGACTATCCAAAACCAAAAAAAAAAAAATGAAAATAATAGACTATAAACAGCTCAACAGGACTGTTACACCAAAAAGTAAAAACATCTCTTTTTTGTCAACAAATAATAAAAACAAATTAACGAAAAATACATGCATCAAGAATAAAAACAAGTTTCATGCTTCGAGATGAAGAACACAGATCTTACCAGTGCCCGTGATATGAGAAATGTCATAACAACAGGAAGGTCTTTGGTTCTCAGAACATCAGCTGCAGAATGTAATGCCAATGCTATTCCTTGTCTGCCCAGCCAATCAGAATCAACACTTTCGTCTCCAACACCAGCATCACGGATATACAAAGAAAACAAAGTGGAAAGAGATTCCTGAAAATAACATAAAAATATAAGAAAACTACATCGATAAATTATGGTGGACGTTTGAAACAAAACTAACCTGTATAGAATCCGGGTTCTCATCCAATGCAGTAGCTAATGCCTCTGCAGCAGCCAAGCGGACATTATAATTTGAATGTGAAAGCGCTTTGAAAAGTCCCGAGTAGTCAGTCCCAAAGTCATGCCCATAGCGATCCCATATGTCCTCCGCCACTTCTGCAATTGACTGAAACATAATGAACATCAGGATAACAGAGTGCAATGAGGTCGGTTAGAGAAGAAAATAAATTAAATAGACAGAAAAACATAATTTCAAAAACCACAAGAGAAATATTTTGATGCACAAATTCAACATAGAAGCATCAACTAAAATACAAAATATAAATAGATCAGCATCAGAACTTCTCATAGAGCACATATATAATGAAATCAGAATTCAATAGCTCATACGACTGTTGGAAGAAAGATGTATCGTGAAAAAAATCAGCGCTTATTTACATCTATTCTGGAGGGCGCATCAAGTAAACAAAGAAGTATGCCAATACAAAGTCTTAATTGTGTGGTTGCAGACAAGCACCTTATATTTTAAAATAGGAGCAGAAAAAGAGAAGTATAAGAATTTCCTAGTCATCATAAGACTGCTATATGACCAGCTATGCTCTATGGTACTGAATGTTGGGGCTGTTAAAAAGAAACATATTCATAAAATGAGCGTAGCTTAAATGAAAATGTTAAAATGGATGAGTAGAAATACACAGAAAGATAAGATTCGAAATGAGAACATTCGCATAAAGATAGGGGTAACCCTTGTTAATGAAAAGATGGAGGGTCACTCAAGATGGTTTGGCCATGTTTAACTAATGCACCAGTAAGAAAGAGTGAGTTGGTTCAAGTTGAGGGAATGAAAAAGGGTAGAAGAAGACCAAAAATAACATCAATAGAAGTAATTAAAAAAACATGTCAATTAAAAGGGTAACATAGAGTATTACTTTAGACAGAGTAGAATGGAAGAAAAGAATACATATGGCCGACATAACTAATCTGTCAAGGATCCACAACCGAGCCCAAAATTTTGGGACTAAAAAGGCTTTGTTTGTTGTTCTTACATTCAAACAAAGTAGCTACAACCATGCATACATTCACATTGTTTCAAATAACCTCCTTTTATATCAATTTTAAGATTTTCATCTACCATATCAAGGATAGATTTCATGCACAAAAGCCAAATAACCCAACCAAGTACCATATGCAACAAGCAATTGAATGTTTGTTTTATAGAAAAAGATAAGTATCCAAATAAGGGTCGTTACCCAGTGCTGGCCCCACCTAGTTGGCATGTATCCAATAAAACAGCAAGCATAACAGGATTTAATAGTCATAGTATAACATTTCATCAGCTTCAAACGTAATAAAAGCCTCTTCAAGCCACATAAGGTATTCTGTTACTTAGCATCCACCACATATGATACAGCATTACTGAAGCCAGAAACAAGTTGAGGAATTTATCTAAGGATGAGAAGTATCCTAGCATGCAATGTCATGAATGAATATCAAGCTCTAGTAGAGAATATGAAACTACATGATAAGCTACATTAGAAGCAAACCCATTGACGTAGGACAAGGGAGAACAAGGTAATCTGACTTAGAACACCAGGGACAGATCTGGTATAGCTTGGGTTTTGAAGAATTGGGGCTAAGTTTTGGTGGGGAATAGGCTAGAAAATAATGGGGTTATAGGGTTTCGAAAGGGACAAGGATTAACAGGGTTTTAGGAATGAAATCAAAGGTGAAATTCAAGATTTGGGTTGCTATGAACAGTGATATAAACAGCTATGTTGCACGGACACGGACACGACACGACACGACATGGACACGGACATAGGGATACGGCAATTTTTGAAAAATAAGGACACGACACGGGAACACGGCGGTTAAATAATTAATTATATTTTATATTTAGGCATATTTTTTAATATTTTTAGACATAAAATATATTTATGTCTAGAATTTAAATTATGTAAGAACTAGTAAACTAACATCCAAAGTAGTACAATAATACACAATATTTAACTTTAATAAATAAATAAAACTATAGCAGGACACACAAAAACAAAAATCACTAAATTCATAATAAATATTATAATTTATAAGGCAAAACAAAAGACTGAGTAAAGAAATACATTAACTGTGAGAGTGGGATTTTTAAATAAAAAAATAAAAAAATAAAAAAAAACATTATAACTTATAACTTTAAGTGAGTAACAGTACTGAGTACACCCATTTCCATTGTTATGAATACTGTTTCGAAGCCCATTTCGGTTTGTCTACTGGAATGAAATATTTCGGTACCGGCTTATTTCGGCGTACCGTTTTGAGGTGTTTTGGGTTGCCTATTTTATATATATTACCTTGTGTGTATATATATATACACACTTTTTTATATAAAAAAATCTCAAATAAAGTAAGCAGATGATTTTCCCTATAAAATAAAGTAAGTAGATTATTATAATTGCTATTAAAATATAATTAGTAATGATCTTTTTGTAAATAAAAGAAACAAGTTGGGCAATAAGAAGGAACTTCCAAGAAGTTTCCTTCCACTAACTTTTCCCATTTCCCAACCCACTCACATGTCCTACACTATTTACTTCTCATCTCACTTGACCACTTTTTCTTCTTCTTCTCATTTCCAAAGTTCCCACGTCTCTTCAATCTTCAGTGGCTTAGGTGCTCTCTTCAGTCTCTTTTCTCTTCTTTTTCCTCTTCTTCTTCTTTTGTATATTCTATCTCACACCGGCTTTGCTTCATGCCTTCATCTCATTCTTTTTTTTCTTTTTCTTTTTTCTTTTTTTCCTTTCTTTTTCTTTTTATTTTTTAAGAGGGAAATAAGCCCAAAATGCGTGCCGGCCAAATCTTTGATTTCGGCCAGAATTTACCGAAATCAACCGAAACACACCGGAATAGGCCGAAATTTTCTCAAAATGACTTCTTAGACTCAAAATCTGTGATTTTCTTTTTTTTTTTTTTTCTTCACTGCTGGCGTGTCGGACGCGTCAAAGCCATGTCAGCTCTGCGACGGCGCATGTAGAAAAAAATAAAAAATAAAAGGGACACTCGTCGAACACCGGAATCCGGTGAGTCATACCCATTCCGATGTCCGACACCGACACGATGCCAAAAATGGCGTGTCCATGCAACCTAGATGAACAGTAATCATGAATAATAAAATTTAAAAAAAAAAAAATAGATAAATTCTAGGAATCACACCTAGACTTCCTAAGCATCACACCTAGGGTTTCTTGGCATCACACCTCGGAGAAGGTTGCATCACACAAACCATTAAAGAAGGTACAAGGTGGCCAATTCTCGAAGAAGGTACAATCATATTAGCATGTTGGAGGTAAATAGGGTTATCTATGAGGACGAATCTGAGATGGCAGACCAAGCTGTACAGTTTTATAAAAACTTGTACAAGGAGACAGAGGAGTGGAGGCCTTTTGTGGAAGGTTTGGAGTTTGATCAAATAGAGGGGTTGGAGAGGGACTGGCTTGAACGGAGATTTGAACAGGAGGAGGTTCTTCGAGTTGTCAAAGAGTTGGAAGGAGATAAAGCCCCAGCTCCAGCTGGTTTCTCTTTAGCTTTTTTTCACCATTGTTGGGGAGTTGTGGAAAGAGATGCCTTAACTGCGTTTGAAGAGTTTTATCTACATAGTAAGTTTGAAAAATCTCTTAATGCAACTTTCATAACCTTAGTCCCTCAGAAAAATGGTGCATCCAATATTCGAGATTTTAGACCTATTAGTTTGGTAGGGAGTGTTTACAAGATTTTGGCCAAGGTGTTGGCAAACCGCCTGAAGGAGGTTTTGGATCAGCTGATATCTGAGTCTCAGAATAGTTTTGTGGGTGGTAACAAATACTTGATTCAGTTCTCATTGCTAATGAGTGTGTTGATAGTAGGGTGAAGAGTAAGATTCCAAGGGTAATTTGTAAATTAGATATTGAGAAAGCCTATGAACATGTGAACTGGGAGGCTCTTCTTAATCTGTTGAAGAGAATGAGATTTGGGGTGATGTGGTGTAGGTGGATCTGCACATGCATATCTACTGTCCAATTCTCAGTCTTGTTTAATGGGTCTCCAGCTGATTTTTTTGGGAGTTCGAGGAGATTGAGACAAGGGGACCCGCTATCTCCCATGTTGTTTGTGACTATGATGGAGTTTTTTAGTAAGTCGATGAAAGGAGCTAAAGGGGTTTGTTTGCTTCAAGGCTTTGGGGCTGATGGTAGACGGGGTGAAGGGTTATGTGTCTTGCATCTTTTGTTTGCGGATGATACAATTCTATTTTGCGATGAAGATGAGGAGCAGATTCTACATGTTCGGATGCTTCTTTGTTTCCAGGCAATGATAGGTTTAAAGGTTAATACGCTGAAGAGTGAGATGGTTTCCATTTGGGAGGTTCCTAATGTCCATGTCTGGTAGAGATTTTGGGATGTTGAATTGGGTCTTTGCCTATGACCTATCTTGGTATGCCATTGGGGGCGTCCCACAAGTCCCCTACTATTTGAAATCCTATCTTAGAGAAAATTGAGTGTAAGTTGGCCGGTTGGAAGAAGATGTATTTATCAAAAGGTGGAAGACTAACGTTGCTTAAAAGCACATTATCTCGTCTCCCCACTTATTATTTATCTCTTTTTACCATCCCTATGCATGTGGCCAATAAAATTGAGAGGTTGCAAAGGGATTTCTTGTGAGGGGACTCCCAAGACACATTTGGTGGGATGCGACAAGGTGTGTGCACCTTTGAAAAACGATGGGTTAGTAGTAAGGAAATTAACTACTTTTAATAAAGCCTTACTAGGGAAGTGGTTATAGCGGTTTGGGATTGAGGAAGCAAGGCTTTGGAGAAGGGTTGTAGCTCTTAAGTTTGGGGAAGGTACATGGGTGTGGCTTGTGGAGAAGTATCCATATGGGGTGCGAGGAATTTAGCAAAAATATTCGCTTTGTGGCAAGGGTGGGAGATAGAGTTAAGGTTTGGACAGATCAATGGTGTAGGGATTCTCCACTTCAATTGTCCTTTCCGAGTGTGTATGGGATTGCAACCAATAAAGAGGCATCGGTGGCCTCTTCTCTTGAACGGTTGGGGATAGAGGAACGGAGAAGCTGGAATGTTCATTTTATTTGGAGACCAAATGATTGGGAAATAGGTGGTGTGGATGAATTTCTCCGTACTTTGGATTCAAATCTACCTCACACTGAGAATGGAGATCGTATGCAATGGAAGTTGACAAATAATGGGGATTTTGATATCCGTTCGTTTTACAATAAGTTGAGAAGCTCCTTGCCCATTATTTTTCCTTGGAAAGGTGTTTGGAAGGTTAAAGCTCCTTGGCACGTTTCCTTCTTTGTGTGGACTGTTGTATGCGATAAGATCCTTACAAGTGACAATTTGAGGGGTAGAGGGATGGTTTTTGTTGACTGGTGTATCATGTGCCGTTGTAATGGAGAGACGGTGGATCATTTGTTACTTCATTGTGGTGAGGCTCATCGTTTGTGGAGTTTGGTGTTTAGATCTTTTGGGATTTCTTGGGTCTTGCCAAGATCGGTTGCGGATACTCTATTTGGTTAGTGGAATTGGCTTGGAAAGCATGTGTCTAGCATTTGGAATTTAGCTCCATTATGCTTGATGTGGTGTCTTTGGAGGGAGCAAAATAGAAGGACGTTTGAGGACATGAAAAGTTCGGATTACCAGCTATTGGCTTCTTTCAGTGGCTCTCTGTTTGACTGGTCTAGGGCTTGGGGACTCACCTCTAGTGATTCTCTCCCTTTGTTCCTTAGCTCTCTCTTGTGTAATTAGTATCTTTTCCTTTCTTTTTTCTTTTTTCTCTTTCTTTCCCTTTGTACTTTTCTCTCTGCCTTATGTTTTCTGCATAAGGTAGTGTTCTTGAATACATATCTTTATTACTTATCAAAAAAAAAAAAAAAAAAATCAACTCAACAGAAAGTACTAAAACTCTTTAAATAGAAAACTAATACCTAATCCTAGTTGAACTAGGATTTCTTAAAACCCTAATTAGACTTGGACTTGGACTCCTTAGGCTTTTACTACTAAGCCCAACTAAATAACCAAACTTAAATAAAACCCAAAGGAAGATCCAATGGGTTGTTAGCATAGCCCATTCCAAAATATTATGAAATTACAAAATTGACATTGATACTTAAAATCAAATAAAATATAATAAGTCTGTCTTCTCATTGCCTCCCGCATCACCCATAGAAACAACGGAACTACAAAGTAGAAGAGCATCTCGGCAGAAGAGCAATATGATGATAACCATGTTAAACAACATAACTGGAAATGATATAGATATACATAAATATGATCAAGGAGCCAGGGAAAGAAAATGATTATAGAAAGAAATAATCAATTAATCTAATGATATCTCTGCCCAACTGTTGGAAGAACACAAACAGAAATATGTGAATTGTACTAAAATTAAGTGATTGCTAATTTTCTGGTTAGAATCTAAATAAACCTCACAGAGACGGTTAATTTTAAATTTAATTTATGATTATTAGCAACACTAACCTTTTCCGGATCGTGTAAAGCAATCCAAATACTTGTTGCGACCTCAACATTCTCAGGAAGAGAACGGCTAGAAATAGCAGGAATGCATTTAACAGCATTTAAGCAGGCCATTCTAACATGAACATCTTTTGCATATACCCCATATAGAGCCTGTAAACCCACATTTCAATAGATAGCATAAGCAATGTACCTAAACACATTATACGAACAATTTGAAAGGGTTTTTAAAGCACGTACAGGTGCCACTTCATTGGGTTGCAGACCAAGACTCAACTCATTTAATGCAGGAGCAATGGATGCTTGATAGGCTGGTACAACACCCAGAACATGATAGAGAACCTGCAAATCAGCAAGTTAACACTACAGTGAGCAATAAGAAACACCAGAACCAAACATATTGTAGAAAACAAAATTTCTATATTATATGTATCTATGTGTATGCATGTGTTTGGGCATGTTCAAAAATGAATATAGATAAGTAACTGATAACATCCGAAGCCTTGGAAGGGGTAATAGAGGATCCATGTGCAAATAAACAATCCGCAGCACGTCATCATGGAGTCTTGTCTTCTTGGAGGATAACAGAATTCGCTCAATTATCTGTGAGAAATTTAAGAATTAGTAAAAGAAGCAACACTGAACTGATTCAATCATACAGGACAAGTAGGAAAACTTACCGGGAAGACAAAAGTAAAGGAATCTACAGGAAGAGGTCCAGATTTACAAGATACAGACAAGCCATTTATTATTCGCTCAAAAAGCCCCAAGGATGGTCTTTCATTGGCTTCTTCATCACCACCTGATGGAATCAGATCGAACACAAGTCGATCTTCCTCAGTCACAATTAAGCGTAAAGCAGTAGCAATGTCAAGGGCCCAATTACAGAGAGGTGGTGCAGTACATCTAGCCAGCTTCACCATAGTTTCAAATGCCACTTCACATACTATTGGTGATCGTAGTAAAGGATCAACAAACCGGACCTGATATAACACGAAAAAGTGAGAGCTTATATTAGCTAAAATGGAGAACAATTTATATAGACATATATACATACTACATTACTTAGCAAATTTTCAGGGTTCACGGACTATCCAGAGAGACATAGAATCATCAGAACAATCATATACCCTTGCAAGCCTTGGAATGTTAGTAAGCCAATTAGAAAATTCAAGTTAAATTCACCATAAGAATCCACTGGCTGTTGAGAATTAAGCAGAAACTATCAAACAGTCAATGGAGACAATTTTTTTTTTTTTTTTTTTTGATAAGTAATAAAGATTCATTGGTATCAAAAAGAGAAAGACACCCAAGTACACAGGGAGTATACAGGGGAGAACAAATCAAAAACGAACATTACAAAAATCAAGTAAATCCAAAATAGAAGAAAAATGATGGTTTCTCCGCACAGAGAAATTATGGAGACAAATTATGATCTAAATGGTATGGGTTTTTTTTTTTTTTTTTCTAATTTAATTTTACCACTAGTGGGAAAGAGGGATTTGAATCATAGTTCTCCTCACAAAGGAGACCAATCAATACCACTGAGTTATAAAGCTCCAAGCACTATGGGCTTCTAGTTGCTTGTTGGTTTTGCATAAAGATGTTCTGCAATGTTTGCAAACTACACATAGACTTCCTATGCTACTAAGTGGAACAATTTGCAAACACAGTCTCAATCCTCCCCTCTGAAACCCGAGGCTGTTCCATATAGAATTTCTCATGGAGATCACCATGAAGAAAGCCATTTTTTACAACAATTGATACAAAGTCTAGTCGAGGTGGTCAAAACAGATATCAAAACTCAAATAGAAGAGATCAAGACCACATGAGAGTGTCTGATCCTAATCAATACCATAGGTCTGCGTATAGCCCTTGACAGCTAAACAAGCTTTAAGGCAGTCAGCAGATCCATCAAGGTGAAACTTAACCGTCTATAACCATTTACAACCAACAGTACATTTGCCAGTTGGAAGAGGAACAGATCCTGTCCAATTTTAATGTAAAGCAGCAATTTCCGATTCCATGGCTTGTCACCAACCTGAATCAGATAATGCAACCCGATGAATTGTCAAAACATAAACACCTGAAAGCTAAGAAGCAAGACTATGCCTAAAATCTCAGTGTTCCATGTCAAACACGCGTGCCTATAGATCCCAAATTTCCTTCACTGTCTCTCATTTATTGCTTGTTCTCTTCTTAATTCATTTCTTTGCTTCTTTTTTCTGCCTCTGATTTTCACTCTTGTTGCCAATCTTGTTTGCTGCTTCTCACCGCTCTCAACTTCTCATCCATTTACAAAGGATGTATACAATAGGAACACCAAAATTAAACATTAAAAGTATATCGATCAATCAAGTCATGAAAAGCAGCAAAACAGAACAAACCCAAAGAATTTATCCACACAAAAAAAGTCTTGAGGAATAAAGGCTTCAGGTCATGAACTGATCTTTCATAATCCTTAAACATCAGGGCATTCCTCTCCCGACAAATACCCCACATGATACAATAAGGGATCATGCATCAAATCGCAGCATTAATACACCTGCTTAACTTGCCACCTTGCCAACTGGCTAAGAGCTCCACAGGACCTTTTGGCTTAACCCAAAATACCCCAAACAGAGAGCATAACATGGTCCAAACCTCTCTAGCAATCGTGCAATAGAGGTAGATGATCAATAGTTCCTTCCCTCTTACACATGGAAACCAGTTACACCACTCTATCACAACTAATATACACTTTCAAAAGTGATCAATAGTTAGGATTTTACCCAATAATTGACGATTGAAAGCTGATGACAGTTGGATTAGGTGGTTGTGACAGTTAAAGCAACTCGCAACTGATGGGCAACCAATTGAGCATTCACATCTCTAGATATAGAGACTAATCTAGTGACTGGGACATCAGTGGATGGTCCAGATGCTGGAGTGGGTTCATGCTATGTGAAAGTTGGATTGGCAGACCAAGAGGGTTTGCTATGGAGGTCTCAACAGTAATCAACAGTGTGGTTGTAGTGCCCACAATATGTGCACTTGTTCAATTCCCAGTGTGGTTGCAGTACCCACAATGCATGCACTTGTTCAGTTCCCAAATGCTAGAGTGTCCAACACCCCTTGAGCACACTGCGACCACCCCAACTACAACAGCCCCCCTCGTGAACCACCATAACTTTCACAAAAGGCGACAAGTGCATAAAGGTCACCAAAAATAGTGTTAGAATCAGAGAGAACGGAGCACCAAAGTAGGGAATAACACTCATTTAAAGAGGGCAGGTCGAAGATACATAAAATCTAGAAAACACAAATACTTCATTCAGGTGCTGTACCCATGTAGTGCACTTGACATGCATGTCCTAGTCAGGTCCTTTTTTAAAAAAAAAAAAAAAAATTAAAATTAAAATGCCCGACACGGCCTAGACATGAGAATAAGAGGAATCAAATACCCTTTCACAAGACAAAGAGAGCATTCATGCTCTGAATAATAATAGTGCATTTGAAAATTAATAAATATTTTTATTCTTGGTTTGTATTCTAATTTCTAAACATCCTTTAATAGTCATGGATTTGTTTTATTATCCATTATTACTCGCATCTTACTTTTTCAAAAATTGCAATGTCACCGTGTAGTACTCATACTTGTGTCCATGCTTAGCATAAAATCTATGCGCAAAGTGGCCAATATTAAAATTTCAATCCACTAGTAAATCAAACATCCATATCCTAAGAGTGTTTCTCTATATAGAATAGATCGATTGTGAGTTATAACCCTCGTGACCATAACTATCACAAGAGACGACAAATGCAAAATAGTCACCAAAAAAGTGTCAAAATCAGAGAGAGTGGAGCGTTGAAGTCAGGAATGAATCTCAAAATCAGGGGTAATATCTCACTTTTTAAAGTCAAATTATTTATGAACTGGTGGAGCCCACACACTGTCCTCATCAGAACAGTATTCTTCTTCCCCGTGTATGTTTTCTCTCTCCTTATTTCCTTGCATTTTTCTCTCTTGCTTCTTCACTTTCCTCTAAAACTCTCACTCTTTCTCTTCATAATTTTCTGCCTCTCTCCAACCACCACCCTCACTCTCCAATTGACCCAGCCGCCCAGCCTCCTACCACCGCCATTCAACCCAGCTGCTAGACAAACTCACCACCGTTAAATGCAGAAACCAACAACTACTGCCACAAAAACCCAACAACCACCAATGAGTACACCACCATAAACAACCCACAACCACACCGATCTCAACCCACAAACCCAACGCCACCATAAACAACACATAAACCCACCAAGAAACGGATCTTTTTTTCTTTTTTTTCCTTAGAATTCAAGAAACAGATCTTTAATTTAGGATAAGAAAGGAAAAGAAGAAAGAAGAAAAAAAAATTCTGGGATGAGAAAGGCGAAGAGGAAAGAAGAAAAAAAAAAAAAAAAAAGAAAGAAAGAAATTAGAATGAGAAGAAGAAAGAAAGAAAAATTCTGGGATGAGAAGGCTTGTGGGTGTTAAAGAAGAAGAAAGAAAAACTGGAGAAGAAAGAGACCAGCATTTCTGGTTTGTGTGAGAGACCGGAGCAAGAGAGAGATATAATAAAGTGAAGCCTGACTTGATAAAGATTAGTCATAAATGTGGGTCCCAACACCTTTATTTTTTTACAAGTTTGTCATTGAACTCAGTTTTTATCACTTGAAAACATCTAAAATGTGTTTTCAGTTTTCATCACTATAACTCAATTTTTTGAGTAATCAGAAATGAGAACTGAGAATAAAAACTAAACCAAAAAGGAGAAGATGAGGCGGGGCCCACGAAATTTGGGTTTTGAGTGGTGAAAATTGAGAATTGAGTGATGAAAATGGCTAAACCAAACACCCCCTAATCATCTTGCTCAAGACTAAAGTAGTTCTTACAGACATCATACAACTGAGTGACATTCTAAGACCAAGAAATGACGTGTTGAAAACGCTCCCAAATGTCCTTCGCAGATCATCAGAGCGACCTTGATATTGGGCTCGATATTAGAAAGCATGAAAGCCATGATCAAATGGTCCTCTTGGTCCTAAAGGCTTGGTGAGGCAACGGTGGTAATGGTAGTCGATTCATCGAAGCTAATCACATCACTCATAAAAGCAGATGATGATGGCTTGTCAGATAAGAGATGACCAAATAAGGCTTTTCCTTGTAAGAATATCTAGACTAGGCAAGCGCAAAATATATAATTCTTGCCAATGAAATTAAGAGTCGTCATGGGAGCCCTCAAAGTGGTCAAGGAATACATAATCTCAGGTCTAATAGTCATTGTAAAAGTAAACAAGCAGCAAATGCAGATATGCAACAAGAAAATAGATGAAAAAAAAAAAATTCTCTAGCCAAGCTAAATAAGGGCGAAAATGAATGCACCAGCCTAAAGAAGAACAGTATCTGCCAAAAACGCCAGAACTGTATCAGTCAGCAAACACTAGAAGCGGATAAAGGCAAAAAGGAAAAGAAAGTAGTAGGGGAAAGAAGAAAACAAAAAGGAAGGAAAGAACGCTGAGGGCAAGGACTTTTAATGCTTTGATACCATAAAGAAGAAGAATGAAAGATGATGTTGCACTGAAAATATGGGACCCATTTTTTATTTCAGCCCTCTTACCATTCATTCCTCATATAGAAAAGGTAATTTTTTTTTTTTTTTAAATATATAGAAAGGGTAATTACAATAGGAACACAAATATTCTTGAATGGGACAGCAGGTAGGGACAACTCACCTCATAGAAACTTCCTGACCCTTTCTAGAAGAGGTACCACCCATACAACACATAGTATTATCCTCCTATTTCTCTAATGCAACTAAAGTGGTAATGGGGAGGAGATGGGATTAATGAATCTTTGGCTTTAGACCTTACCAATCAAGAAGAATTAGCAAAATGAACAAAACTTTCATTAAGACACAAAAATGAAGTAATTATAAATGAGACCGATAAATTAGAAATCAGATAAATAATTTATCAATAAAATAAAAGATCAAGAGAGGCAGGCTGTGGGGACACAAACCAGGGAAGGTAATTGACTGTGTGCAAATACAGGATTAGCTACAGCCATCTCCCCAAGAGCTGTCAGCATCAAAGACAAATTCTTCTGTATTTCTTGAACCTTCTCACGTATGGATGCCTCCTCTCGAAGAAGCAATTCACGTGCCTCTTCTTTTGCTGTCTTTCCCTTATCTAGATGGATCAAAATAATAAAAAAAATCTTAGAAATGACTAATAACAACGAAAACAAATTAGAGCATTAACAGAACACAGGTGCAGCAGTAACATGCCAGATTTCTTAGTTGACTTCCCAGTATCCTTTTTCCCCACACCAGCAACTTCTCTACTAGCTGGTTCTCTCTTCACAGAATGATTAGAACCGATAAGATCCTGGAACAAATACATACACATCATATATAACTATATTGAAAAAAGGGGGGAAAAAGAACCTACAAAGAAGAAACATGTAGAAGTACCATGTCATTTTGGTCTTCATACATCCGAAAACGACCCTTTGCTTGTTTTGTGTTCTTGGAAGTAATGGACTCTGCAACATAAACACCTTGCTCATTGGAAAGCACTCCTTCAGGTGTATGAAAAACCTGAACAAAAGAGAAAAACAGAAGCACATGTAACAAAAATCTCAAACCATTTGCATAAAAATGGAGAAGATACACTATTTAGTGAAAAAAAAAAAAAGGAGAAGTGTGAACTAAGAATAATTTTATACAAGAGCATCTTAGTGTTATGGGATGTTTCCTTTCAAAATTAAAAGATAAATTTATAGAGGAGAAAAGTATAGAATAAGCTCATACAAAAAACCCAAAGAGAAAATTTAGAGAAAATAGCAAGAGGTACTGCAGAATTCATAAACTGGGAAACCGAAGCCTTCCAGAGGATGAGATCCAAAATGATATAACTCATCAACCAAATCTTTTGTACTATGAATTGAATAAACAGTTCCATGAAGCTACCAGATCAAAACTTTCTGATGAATAAATATCATTTTTTACTTGATATTATATGAACTGAAGACAAAATTTAACCAGGAATTGAATAAACAGCTCCAAGAAGCTACCAGATCAAAATTTCTGATAAATAAATATCATTTTTTTACTCTATGTTATATGAACTGAAGACATAAAATTTAGCCAGGAATTGAATAAATAGCTCCAAGAAGCTACCAGATCAAAACTTTCTGATAAATAAATATCATTTTTTTCAGCTGAAGTACAAATTGTATTTCTTTATCTGAATTCTTAGTATGTTCTTTTTCAATAAAAGTCTTATTACCTATCAAAAAAAATACTATATGAGGCCGAACTATTACGCAGGCACATCTTCACTTACAGAATATAGGGAAAGAACATTCTGCCTACAATTTTTACACACAATCTACATTGAACTTCATCAACTGTCTTTGTTGACCTTACAAATTGCTATCAAGAAGAATCCCCCAATCTCATCAATACAATAACCATGGAGAAGGTAAAAGCAACTGTGTTTCCAAAATTTGATGCACCAGGTACAACTGACCCACCCGACTGACCCGACAATCATCGGTTTTAGAATTTTTGGGTGGCCAAGCTGCCAAGCAGGTTGCAGGTTTAATAAAATTTCCCACAACCTGCCCAAAAAACTTTAATACACACACACACACACTCGCTTTGCACATGACAAGATTTCATTTGTTGCATGTGCCTATCACATGCATGGCTGATTACTATTGGTTGCCATGTGATAAGGCTCTCTCTCTCCCTCTCACAACTTTTTATTAGCCTCATCCGACACTGGCCCACCTCAAGCAAGAAGAAAGTTGGTGATATTTGAACAGAAGCCACTTATAATGTCAACAAGACCTCATTCCTTGATCTCTCAGACACAAGCCTTTAATCTCAGCCATTACTTTTTGTCTCTCCTTCACCTGCATAGATCTTGACATTCCTCACTAACACAAATCTCGACTTCTAGAGATGAGATTATTGCTTAATTTTGTGTTGGGTTTCTTGGCTATTTCTATGAGTAATTTCTTTGATTTATATGTCTCTTTCATGATTTAGTAATATATACTTCTTACAATTTTCTATATGATTTCACCAAAAATATTCCTCAACCCAATTACAATGCAAATTTATTCTTACCACATTTTTTCTCTAACTTATTCACTTGCATAAACACCCCTCATCTAAACTCAAATAAAGATCTTCTCTAAAAATTTCAAACACAATAGTTAAGCTTGACTAGAATTATGACATTGACAAGAAGTTGACCAAGATGTTGGCAATTAAGATGAATATTCCCCATATCATGCTAAATTGCAAACTATACCCCTAAAGTTTGGGGGTGTTTGGATTTTACACCCTAAAGTTGGGGCAATTTGGCATTCCAAATACAAAATCCAAAGTAGAAAGCTCCCATTCCAAATAAATTAAATTAAATGACCATCTTAGACATCAAATGAGATCCTTTATTTAATGGTAAGTTGCACACGCACCCAATGGTTCTTGAACCCATGACATCACCCTCCATTTAGCACTTAGCCAACAAAAGATATTTTATCAATTAATTGTAAAGAAGAGATTCTAGCATATAAATGCACAATACCAAAGAAAAATTTGTTTACCAGATTTTAAAGCAAAACCTATATCAAGCCCCATATATTTCTTCCTCAAGTGAAAGAATAAGTAACTTGATTGCACTCAGTTAAAGAAATGAGGAAGCTTGCCAAAGAAAACAATCATGATAAAAAATTACATACTCCACATATCTATTGTTTCCTGAGTACAATACTGCAAAATACCCAACAAAGAACAATCATTTCCAAATTAAGGGTGTATAATTCCACATCTTAATTTAATGATCAACCTAACAAATCAAATCCAGTATGTTGAGAGAACCAATATTGTAACATAAAAATATAGTATTACCCTTTTACACTGATTTTGTTTTCATTTATCACAAATCCAATTCGATCCAAGTAGAAAAGCAGAAGAATTTACCAGAACATCATTCTCTGAAAGCATGTTGTGTGAATAACGGTCTGGAAGATTTTGTAAATGCTGGCATGAAAAACAAGTTTCAGTCAGTAGTCAGGAGAGAAACTCCACTATATAATATCATTGGCCCCACTTAAACAAATAAATTTTAAAATATAATTGATGTAAGAAGCAAACCTTTTCAAACTCTATATAGGTATCTCTAGGTGTTATAGACATCAAAGTGGATAATGATGATATTGCTGCTTGTTGTTCAAGTGGATTAGCACTCATCAAACCCATTGGTCCAAGTAGTCCCTGCAAAACTCAACCAGCAAGAGGTCACCAGTTAGCCTTTAACAACATCATAAACACAACCACATAATGGAAGATGCAGTTCATAGAAGAAATTGTGATGCTCATACTAATTAAAATTTGTAAGAAATTTTCAAGGAAGAAGCAGACAAAAAGCATACTCAAACAAATGAAAGAGAAATACATTGAATCTTGCCCTAACAAGGGCAAAAGGTCCCATTCATTATTAAGCCAGAGCCCATTGGTCACACATAAGTGTGTAGACACTTCAATGGGGTCTGATATAAATACTTAGGAATGAATAGTCAATGCATATATAAAAAATATAATAATAATTAAAAAAAAAAATCTAGTTGCAAATAATAAACTGACAAAAAAAATGAAATGCATAATAGTTCTCATTCAAGTAAAGACGTAATGATAAGTTTGAGTTGGTTGAGAATATCTAGATTATAATATTGAACATCCAAAATGTATAATCTTTATCAATAACAAGTTTATACTTCACTCACAAATCATGCATTACTAGCAAAAATCTTTAAAAAAAAAAAAAAAAAAAAAAAAACACCCCAAGTATATAGGATGTAAACAAACAAAGCCGCAAAATAACTCAAAAACCATTAAGAAAAAGAGCATCTAAGAAATCCAACATAGACAGAGAAAAGTCAAAAAAGAATGAAAGGCCCAGCAAACAATAAACAATGAAACACATTAAGACACTCCACTTTTCCTTTCAAATACATCACATCAAAACCTACCAGTTCTTTCCCAATAAATTGATATCAACTATTCATGGATATCCAGAGATTACCAAAAATCTTCTTGACATTTTCTATATCAATATTTTTTTTGTTTGTCCACATTTTCCACAATGTCTATTTCTCTGTTTTTTTTGCATTTGTCAACCAAAACTATTTATGATAATTTCAGCCAAGAACAAGATATTCCCAAAAAAAGTAGCAACAATCACACATTAGCTATTCTAGGCTCCAATTACCATAGCTGCATTTTTTTTAAACCATCATAATATGCCAACATATGTTCTATTCTTCACTCGTTCACAGATGCATAATAATGCTTATCCTAGAAAACCAATCAATCAGAAAATGCCCATGCAGAATAATGTAATTAGGCTAAATATTTTTTTTCTGGCAGAAAGTAATAAATAAAAACAAGAAAGTGCCCATGCAGAATAATGTAATTAGGCTAAATATTTTTTTTGGGGCAGAAAGTAATAAATAAAAACATGTATAGCTGGAAGTTTTATTATGGAGTCCAATAAAAAACCGCGAAAACCTCCAAAAAAAAATTAATAATCTAAAACATACCTTGCTCAAATTCCCCACATCAGCAGAAAAAATGCCTATTATATCAAAACCAAGTGTTTGCAAACATTTGTGAAGTCTCTGAAACAGAATTAAAATTGTTAATAAACTTTTAGCAGTGTATCATAATGTTTGAAATTTAGCATGAATCTACCATCAAAGCAGCCTTGAAGGCTTGAACATGGATGTAAAGCCTTTAAGAACAAAGAAAGAGTATAAGGATACACCTTAACAAAACCTATTATATAGAAACCCCACCTCCAAACCCCAAAATTTGCAAGGTGATTATGTCGTGTTTGCTATTTGATAGTGTCTAATACTCTTGAACATTGTTTCTTGAACTCATTATTTCACTATATATATATACACCTCCCTGTGTACTTGGGCGTTTCTCTCTTTTTGATATCAATGAATCTTTATTACTTATCAAAAAAAAAAAAACTATATATATATATACACATCAGCAGAAAAATGTCAATCACATCAAAACCAAGTGTTTGCAAACATTTGTAAAGTCTCTGAAACAGAATTAAAATTGTTAATAAACTTTTAGCAGTGTATCATAAAGTTTGAAATTTAGCATGAATCTACCATCAAAGTAGCTTGAACATGGATGTAAAGCCTTTAAGAGCAAAGAAAGAGCATAGGGATACACCTTAACAAAACCTATTATATAGAAACCCCACCCCTAAACCCCAAAATTTGCAAGGTGATTATGTCATGTTTGCTATTTGATAGTGTCTAATAGTATTGAACATTGTTTCTTGAACTCATTATTTCAATAATTATTTTTTTATATAAAAAAATCAACAGAACAGGAAAAGAAAATATTAATCATGCCTTATCCCTCTTTTTTTTTCTTTTTTCTTTTTTGGATAAGTAATAAAAGAAGTAATTGATCATGCCTTATCCCTCATTTTCATAAAAACAGCAATCTTGGGCTTCACCGATTTCAAGTAAAAAATATGCCAAAGAACAAAACCAAACAGAAAGTACAAGGCATTTCATAGAGCAACAACAACAAACAAAGCCCTAACCCTACATTTTGGGGTCAGCTATTTTAAATGATGAACCAAAAAAAAATTGATAAATAAAACATTTACCCTCCAAACTGCATCACGTTTTGCAGTTCCAACTACACATGGATGATGTGAGCAGAATATAACTCGCACGGATGAACTTGGATCAGCAGCTAGAGCTGCTGAAGATATCAGAACTAAAGCCTTCACCAAAACCTCAACAGATGGAAGGAAAGGAACTTGAGGGTCCACTGAAATCTCTGTATCACTACAGGCATAAAAGGTCAGATGCCTGATAATCATAGGAAGGGGACAAATGGGAAATTTATGACCAGGAAAAACTGTATCTAAAATCTCTCTTCTGTTTTTTTGCAAGTTCATGAACCAACTACCTCTCCCTCCACCCCATTCTTTATGGAGTGAGAAATTCCATTTGAGCAAAAATTTTTTGGCCTGAAGACATGCCTTAATAAAACTACAAATTCAAATTAAGTCAATAAATGGCCTAACGAATTAAGAATTTATCAAGCTAGTACTAAACAACAGATCAAATACATACACAAAATAGTATTATTTAAAGCCAACACAGAAATTTATCATAATTTTCAGTCATCCAATTGAGAATTATGGGTTTGCACACGGTTTTTCCTAAACTAGATACATAAACAAGTATGTGAGCAGAGCTAGAGAACTAGCTGCCTTATGGGCTGCAGATTCGGTCATCTTCCCATGACATATTTTAGGCTTGCCTTTGGGATTGTATTATAAGGCTCAAGCAGTCCGGAATATGAATTTTATAATTTTAAAAAAAAAATGGAGAGAAGGCTTGCAGGATGGAACAGACTTTAACCTTCAACAGGGGGAGGATCACTCTTATCAAGAATACTTTATCTTCTCTTCCTACATACTTTATGTAACTCTTTAAGATGCCCATTCACATTGCCAATAGGTTAGAGAATTACAAGAGATTTTATGTGAGATGGAATGTGGGATGCAAAAATATTTCAGTTAGTAGATTGGAGGGTAGTTTGCCATCAAAGGGGATTCAAAAGCTGAGTAGTTATAACCAAGCTTAGCTAGGAAAGTTGTAGATTTGCAACTTAAAGGAGCA
>NW_027069732.1:322530-339383 GCF_002906115.3 Quercus suber
AATCTGGATGCCTAGAATGTAGTTATTCCTATGTTTGATTTCACTGGGAATCTTTTAAGCTTCCTAGGAATGTGAGATAATGTTTGGTTTATTCCTAAGAATCTTAAATAAATTATTTATTTTTCTCATTCTATCATTAGATTTGAATGTGAACTACCAAGTTTTTTTTTTTTTTTTTTTTTTTTTTTTTTTTTTTTTTTTTTTTTAAATCTTCCTCTAAATAAATAGTGAAAAAAAATATAAACTATTAATTATGTCTATCCTATTTATGTTATTTTGACAGGAAAAGATAAAGACAATGGAAGATTTGATGATTTATTTTATATTTTATCTTAATTACTTAATGATAAGGAAAAATGGTTAAAATTGTCCACTTATAAAAAAATAAAAATAAAAATCCTTTAAGTTTGGAATTTTGATACCCACCTGTTTAAAAGAGAATCCATATTCCTACTGAGAGGAGTTTAAAGGAGGAATCTAAATTCCCCTGATATTTGATTCCCTAGTGTGATTTACAACAAAACATGAAAATCTTTAAACATTCTAGAAAATCCTAAAACATTACCTCATATCAAACGCCACATTAAAGTTTTAGCACATTTAGGTGTGTTTTTTTCATTTAACCTTAAACTTTTAAAATATTTTATTTAAAACTCAAAATTTCTAAAAGAGTTAGATTTAAATCTTCAATCACATTTTTTAAACCCGTTTCATATCACAACATTAGATTACTTATTTAAATGAAATTTATTTCAAACTTTAAAATTTAGAGAAACTTTACCAAATACTCGAAAATGTATATAAAACTATATGAAATTATAAGGTTTAAATGAAATATTTTTGAACTTTAAATTGTTTAAATATTTCATTTTAAAACTTTAAGTTTAAATGAAACATCCTCAAAACTTTAAGCTTTAAGATGTAAGTTAATACCCTAATTTTTATTATGAACAAGAGTAGATTATTTATCTATATGGCGTGGTACAAATTACAATCACAGTTATTTGTCATATTAGTTTGTAAAAATTTACACTAATATCTTTAGTGTTTTTCTAGTTAATTATAAATATTTTTAGCTCGTATCTCTCTCATGAATTTAGACACTTCCTCACCTCCAAGACCGTGTCATTGAGTTCTAGTCCCATCGACTTCCCAATGCGCAGAGGATCATCGCTTTTAATGCTGCCCAAAGTTATGAGGAGCATACGACTGCCTGGGACTAACTCCTCTGCTCGACACTTGAGAAACATTGTGAAGTCCTTTCAAACTGTTTTAAGTATGCATCAAACGGCAGGAGGGCTGTCTTTGCAATGCATATGTTCCCTTTGTTCAGGGCTTCCCGAGTCTCATTAACCAATTGTTTCGGTACCTATATGTTTCTTATTGTCATATACATATACATGTTACTCTATGAATCTCTCATAAGAAGTCCTATCATACTATTATGTTCAAAGACAACATTGATTAAGTAGTTTAGTAACTAAACTGAATCAAAAAATTGAAGCCGATGAAATTTATAATAAGCATCACTAATAATGTGGAAGTGCCTATATTGTGTAAGTGCCTATATTGTGGAACAATATCCTAGGGATAATATAACAGCGGCAAAATCTGTCACACACAATGTGTTGAAATAAATAGAATCTATAATTCACAAGAGGCTTCCTATCTAGGTGTCAAAGAAAGAAGCAATAGAAAACTAGCTGTCAAAGAGATAGCAGCAAACGAAGTTGAAGTTAACTTGCATGTAGACACCTCACGGTCGGTTGTCATTCCAGGAGCAATTTCCATCGAAGTTGTGTAGCACTCTAGCCAACTCAATACATTCAGACCTTATAGATTTCTTAGAGTACTCCACAGTAGATTTCTTAAATTCTAACTACTCTTTTATGATTTAAGATTATAAATTCTACCATGTCAGTATTCCACTAATAATACTCTTAAAATAATAAAATAATTCTCCAAACAAAACAATTAAGAGTATTGTTAGTGAAATGTTGAATGACAGAATCTAAACTCTTAAATTATAAAAGAATGTTAAATTAAAGAAATCTACTAGCAGAGTATTTTTTTAGATATCTAGAGGATTTGATATTCTATAAATAGATGATTATATGTAATACTGAAAGTAATTCAACAGAAAATTGCAATGAAATTGAATTAAATTAAAGAACCAAAACACTAAATTTTTCTACCTAATCCTAAACACTAAATTCTCTTCCTAGAAACAGAATCAAAACACTCTGTAAAGAACAAGAAAACAAGGGATACACCTTAACAAAACCTATTATATAGAAACCCCACCCCTAAACCCCAAAATTTGCAAGGTGATTATGTCATGTTTGCTATTTGATAGTGTCTAATAGTATTGAACATTGTTTCTTGAACTCATTATTTCAATAATTATTTTTTTATATAAAAAAATCAACAGAACAGGAAAAGAAAATATTAATCATGCCTTATCCCTCTTTTTTTTTCTTTTTCTTTTTTGGATAAGTAATAAAAGAAGTAATTGATCATGCCTTATCCCTCATTTTCATAAAAACAGCAATCTTGGGCTTCACCGATTTCAAGTAAAAAATATGCCAAAGAACAAAACCAAACAGAAAGTACAAGGCATTTCATAGAGCAACAACAACAAACAAAGCCCTAACCCTACATTTTGGGGTCAGCTATTTTAAATGATGAACCCAAAAAAAATTGATAAATAAAACATTTACCCTCCAAACTGCATCACGTTTTGCAGTTCCAACTACACATGGATGATGTGAGCAGAATATAACTCGCACGGATGAACTTGGATCAGCAGCTAGAGCTGCTGAAGATATCAGAACTAAAGCCTTCACCAAAACCTCAACAGATGGAAGGAAAGGAACTTGAGGGTCCACTGAAATCTCTGTATCACTACAGGCATAAAAGGTCAGATGCCTGATAATCATAGGAAGGGGACAAATGGGAAATTTATGACCAGGAAAAACTGTATCTAAAATCTCTCTTCTGTTTTTTTGCAAGTTCATGAACCAACTACCTCTCCCTCCACCCCATTCTTTATGGAGTGAGAAATTCCATTTGAGCAAAAATTTTTTGGCCTGAAGACATGCCTTAATAAAACTACAAATTCAAATTAAGTCAATAAATGGCCTAACGAATTAAGAATTTATCAAGCTAGTACTAAACAACAGATCAAATACATACACAAAATAGTATTATTTAAAGCCAACACAGAAATTTATCATAATTTTCAGTCATCCAATTGAGAATTATGGGTTTGCACACGGTTTTTCCTAAACTAGATACATAAACAAGTATGTGAGCAGAGCTAGAGAACTAGCTGCCTTATGGGCTGCAGATTCGGTCATCTTCCCATGACATATTTTAGGCTTGCCTTTGGGATTGTATTATAAGGCTCAAGCAGTCCGGAATATGAATTTTATAATTTTAAAAAAAAAATGGAGAGAAGGCTTGCAGGATGGAACAGACTTTAACCTTCAACAGGGGGAGGATCACTCTTATCAAGAATACTTTATCTTCTCTTCCTACATACTTTATGTAACTCTTTAAGATGCCCATTCACATTGCCAATAGGTTAGAGAATTACAAGAGATTTTATGTGAGATGGAATGTGGGATGCAAAAATATTTCAGTTAGTAGATTGGAGGGTAGTTTGCCATCAAAGGGGATTCAAAAGCTGAGTAGTTATAACCAAGCTTAGCTAGGAAAGTTGTAGATTTGCAACTTAAAGGGAGCATTTATAGAGACGTGTTATTTGTATTAAGTATGGAGAACCATACCTCATACAAATCTTTAAAGATAATGAGCAATCTTTAGATCTTTTAAAACATCTTCTTTTTGGTACTTTATTTCAGTGGGCTCGTAATTTGGGTCTTACACAATGTATTTCAATTCCTGCTTTCTATAATTTGTTAGCTGTTTGCTTTAGCTTTTGAGCTTTATGTAATTTCTCCATGTCCAAAGTGTTCATCATCATGAACACAATGTTTATTTTTAAAAAAAAAAAAAAAAAAAAAAAAAAAAAAAAAAAAAAAAAAAAAAAAAAAAAGTTCTATTACCTATCAAAAAAAAAAAAAAGTATGAAGTATGGAGAACCAAGGGCGCAACAGCAAAGGTGCCTGGGAATGGGGTAAGGTTATGGAAATGCATCTAAGGAGGAAAGGGTGTTTTTCGCATATTCCTCTAATTTACCAATACCATTGGGGATGGCACTAGGGTCAGCCAACCAGGTTTTAGCATGACCTTTGTTGCAGTAATTCTTAAGATTGAGAGTTGGAGCTGGAGCAAGAGAATTAGCCAACCAGGTTTTGACATGACCTTTGTTTTTGTCAATCTTTTCAAGATTGGGAGTCAGAAGCTGGGGATAGTTTTTGTGATTTGTTGTGCTCCCATTTTCCTAAAGGCCAAGTTAAAGACCAGACATCAAGGGGATTGACTAAGAGTGAAAATTTTAAGGTCCGCTCTTTCTATGAGTGCTAGATCTAGAAGGCTCACTTCCCTTAGAGGAAAATTTGGAGCGTAAAGATACCTTGCAAGAAAGCATTTTTGCTTGGATAATTTTCACAATGTATAATATTCAGAAATGATCACTTATGATTATTGATTGGTGTTGCAGGTGTAAGAGCAACGGCCTTCTTCTGCATTTCTCAATGGTGAGTGACTTGTAGTTGTTAGTGTTTACTCAAGGTTATATAAAAGACGGTGATTGAGATGTTTAATTGTTGGCAAGGAAAATTTAATCGAAGAAACTTGAAGATTTAAAAGGCTACTTCCTTGTGTGAGTTGTGGACCATTTGGCAAGAGAAGCAAAGTGGAACTTGTGATGGCCTATTCAAGTAATTAAGCAATTGATGTTGCAAGCACTAAATGAGTTCATGACTATTTCAGGCAGCACCCCTTAGTCCTTTTGTCTTTTTAGGTTTTTTAGATTTTCTGACCTTGAGATTGTACTTCTTTCAACTTGTGTATTGATTGATCTCTTTTTTTTTAGAATAAAATCATTTTACTAATATAAAAATAAATGTATAAATATATGCTGTGTATGTACATGCAAGCACATGTATATTGTGATCATTTTGTTTTTTATTACTAAAACAATTATTAATAAGAGTAGGAAAACATCCATGTGTATAATGATCATAATCATTAATAGCGCATATGTATTATGATCATAGTTATAATTAATAATAGGAGATAAAAGATTCATCAAATATAAATTATACCTTGTCTTCAAAAAAAAAAATATACAATTCACCCTTTTTCAGTAACTATATGCATACACATGCATGTGTGCATTTCACTCTTTTTTGGTAACTACATGCATACATTATAATTCACTGAAGAGAGTGTGAGGGGAGGAGCAGAGAAAAGGTTTTAAACTACCAGCAACAAAAAAAATTCAGCAAGTCATTGTATGCCAATTGTACCTTGTCTTGGAAAGGTAAATTTTCTCTCCAACTACAGAAAGAAAATTAGTAAATTCAAGTAAAAGATCTTCAGATAACTGTGGTGCTGCAGTAATTATCTTTCTGGTAGCATTATAAGCCATTCTCCTTATATCCCAACTTGGATGACATATCAAAAATATCATTAACTGCACCATATCAACAAACTATAAGTGATAAAATTCGTAGCTAAGAAATACATCCATGTAGTACTACACACTGGTTTACCTGTAATAGTAATCTGACTGAAAATGTGTCCAATACTCTGCAGAATGAACAACAAATAGGCCACTATGAATTTCTTAAGAAAGACTACAAGGACAAGAATAATGTTAATAGTTTGCAACATTCATAAAGCAAACCTGCGCAAATGGTCCACCAACAGCACTTCTAGAAGATCAACACATGCCATGCAATCCTCAGTTGATAACTTTGAGGCCTGTGTGACAAATTTCAGTGTTAAATACCCACAAAAATACTTAGATTGGATATCTCTAATATCAAAGAGTCTATGAATAGCTACCAATGAGATTGGTACAAGGGAGGGTTCGTTTTGGGATATCAAAGACCAGATCTTTTCCTTTGCAACAGTCTCCTCTGAAAAGAGTAAAGAAGAATAAATAAATAAATTTGAAGTTCTACACATGAAAAACCAGTAACATAAATGCAGGATCATTCCAAGTATAAGTCTATAGTTCAAAACCAACAAGGATAATAGTAGTAAACACTAAACACCTGCTTTGATATCAAGAGCCGCAATCTTCCCAACTAATAGCAAAGCATATATACCATCCAAACGCTGCACCGCCTTAGTAAAACCAGTTTTTACAAGTTGGACAAGAGGACCCAACAAAGATGATACCTGAGGTGTTTTAACATAGAATCATCAAAGCAACGGCCTCAACAAGAACCAATCAACAAAAGCAGATATACTTTAATCAGACAGCTTACCTGTAAAACAGCATCAGCATTTTTGCATATGCCTCGTAGACAACGAAGATGACCCCTCCTTAAGGCTTCCTTTTCCTTGAGTCCAGAAGCAATAAAGGAAACTAAATCTGGTTGAATGGCATCAGCAGATCGTGCCGCCCAAGAAGCTACGGCTGACAAAATTGCAAGCTTTACCTCTTCATTCCCTAGAAATTAGAACATCGGACATCTAATCAGAAGTGTGCATGAAAAATAAAACTTGAAAGCATTAAAAGATGAGAAGAAAGTGAAGATTCAAAGCAAGAAAAATTTTCTGAGTAGTTTATAATTCCCACCAGTTAATAAAAATGAAAACATAAACTAAATTAAATTTATGAATAAAAAAAATGATGAGAACAAATAGATTACCATCATCCTTGTAATAAGACAAAAGGAAGACACATATGGCACGTGATAGGCCATTGACATATTTTCCCTCAGGAGCATTAGACAATTCCTGGAGCGCATTGACCATACCAATTCTCTGGTATGGAAACGCAAGTCTTCCTTCTGAGCCTGATCAAATCAACAACATGAATGTTTGCCCAAAAAATCTATTGGTCAACATAGATTTACAAATTAAGTTATTAAACTTCTTAAATACCAGAGATTTATAGAAAACATTACAAAGCATTTAAAACACCTAAAAGAAAACACAGGAAAGCATAAACAAAAGAATACACACAGACCTCCAATTACAGCTTTGACAGCATTGAACATCGCTTCTAAAACATCTGGATTACTAGACTTTTGGCTCAAACTTCTGACTATTGCTAATGCCCCAACCCTTCTTCCTTCATCTGCATGCCGAGCCTGTGGTAGTACTACCAAGAGTATTTCGGTGGCATACTTACTCAAATCAAGGTTCACTGATTTCAAAAGAATTCCAACCGACTCCAACACAATCTCAGGGTTGCGTTTCAGCATTTTAACAGAAGACGGAACCACAATACTTTGAAAATCTTCATGTGACATACATGTAAAAAGTGAATAAAAAGCTTCACATAGAACCTGTGCTGGCTTTTCTCTGGCATTTAGCACTGTTTTAACATACATATCAAGATATGTAGGCTGTACAAACAGAAAATAACATCAGAATTCAGGGAGAAAGAACACTTAAGCATCTCCATAAAATAAGAAATTACACAAGGTAAAAAATAAATTCTTCACCTTGCTTTGTTCAAACAAAGACGGTGATGTACTTGAGAACTCCAGTAACAACCGGATTAACTCAGGACAATCTTTGTACGGAATACGCCCATCCTTTAATTCTTCAACGTATATTTTATAAATGTTTGGAGACTGAAAAAAAAAAATTTATAAAATGGTATTAAATTTTGAAGGTACCAGCAGGGCAATCTTCTCTACAATCAGTGAAGGTTACACGAGCAAAACCTGAGAAAACAAATTAAAAAAAGTTTGCTTGCAAGCCCTTCGTTCACGGAAGGATCTTTGTACAACAATATGAAGTAAAGATGCTTGCGCTGCAGCTACTCTACACAATGCATTCTTTGAAACTGTTGCAAACTGACTCCTGCTTAAGAGAAGGCATGACCATCTGAGAAGTCTGTAGCAACCTACATGGGATTGGACCTTCAATTGCCTCTCCATTACTTGGACAAGTGCTGCCGCAAAATTCTTCATGAACAATACATCACCCAAAGCTTTTGCAATCAGATCATCAACAGCCTTCCTTGATCCCCGATCATCATAAATTGACAAGGTTCTTAATATTATATCTACCAAAAGCGATGCAAGCTCTGTACACATTGCTGCAAATTCAGAATCACAACAGTTTAGGACAAGAATATGTATGAAGAACTTCATACCTATCAAAAGGGAAAAAAATGAATGACTTCATTCATAGAAAAAATAGAACATACAAGAATATGTATGAATGATTTTAGTAGCAGCAAAGCACCTATCAAAAGGAAAATTGAATGACTTTGTTCATAGCAAAACAGACACCAAAAGGGAAAAAAAATGAATGACTTCATTCATAAAAACTAAACACACACACAGAAAAATATGTATGAATGACTTTATTTTTTGCACCTATCATAAACAAATAAACAACAAAAAAAAAAAAAAGGAATGACTTCTTACATGGCAAAAATGAAACGCACACACACCCAAAGAAAAGCTCAACATAGTCACACCATTGCTTTCACTTGTACATCCTCATGGTGTTTACAGGAAAAAATATTCTTATAAAATAGTAATGGAGAACTGAATTTTCCACTTTCTTGCTGGGATAAAATCACAATTAGGAATCATCCTGAGAATGCTTAAAAAAGGAAATGCAAATCATTCACACTCCCTCCTTGTCAACACTATAGAAAAACTTCACATCAAATTCAGCCATGGACAGAACTAACGTTTTACTGACATGAATACAGGGTATTTTACACAAACTCCCAAAAGTTCAGACGCTTGAAATGGACATAAACATCTGTTTTTTATGCTGTAATTTTAAACCTATACTGTTAGGCTTTCCTAAGTTTGATCATCTATTTCTATGCATGAAAACCACAGACTGTAAAACATTAAGTTGCGAATGTATTCTCTCGTCGCTAATTGCTTCATACAATCCATAACGTATCAATTGACACTTAAGCCTCCAAAAGGGTAAAGGCATAACCTAATCATCGGGTTCTTCACTAATTAATAAAAACTTTTTAGGTTTAATAGCTAAGCAAATTATTCTCCTCCCTCTCTCTCTCTCTCTCTTTCTTGTCATAATATTATCTAATTTAAATTGAAATAACTAAGAATTTAATTCATAACACTGACCAATTCAATAAAAAACAATAAAAACAAATAATATCACACAAACAAATAATGCACACAGAAGAATCGAAGGCCTATCCAGAACACCATTTTGAGGACAAAGATGTCCTTAAGGCATTAAAAAGCACGGATGGATTTACAATTTGATTTCTTCCAGTTGGGTTCGAACAGACACAACGCGTTTCTTTCTTCACTAAGTTCCATGATAAAGTTATTTTTAATAAAAAAAAAAAGTTGGAATACTATCTTTCTATATCACTGATACCCATAAAAATAGTGGACTTGCAAGTGAAATATCTTAGACCCATTAGCCTTGTGAGCAATATTTGAAATGGGTATTTAGGCAAAGTGGCGTCAGATATAAAGAACTGGGAATCCATGGCTTTTGTGCAACACGACCCAAGTCAATCGGGAATTCTCAGATGTATTACACATGGATTCCACTTTTAGCATTTCACAGAATTTGAATTCGGCAACAAGGTTTTGGAGTCAGTGACGAACCTGAATTGTCAAGAACCGGTGGGAGTTCCTGGCGGAAGATCCGGACCCGGGTCTTGGTGGACTGGGTGGATACCAACCCGGCAATGGAAACGAGAGAATCCAAAGAATTCTCCGCCATTGGGATCCGAATTGAGGATCCGAGTGAGAGGGCGAGAAAGAGAGGTGAGGGTTGAGTTCAGTGGTGGTGAGGGTTGGTTTTGGTTTTTTTTTTTTTTTGTTAGGGTTTTAGGGGAGGAGGTGCTGCTGTGCTTGAGACTCACTCTGACAAAGAGAAGACACATATGGAAAATGATTTATATACTGTGGATATTGAAATGCAAATGCAAATGGAAGAGGAAAGTGTAGCGTAGTGTTGTGGACGCCTGTACGGCCATGGCTATGGGCTCTCTCATCTCATGGTTTTGTATCAATCGGGAATTCTCAGATGTATTACACATGGATTCCACTTTTAGCATTTCACAGAATTTGAATTCGGCAACAAGGTTTTGGAGTCAGTGACGAACCTGAATTGTCAAGAACCGGTGGGAGTTCCTGGCGGAAGATCCGGACCCGGGTCTTGGTGGACTGGGTGGATACCAACCCGGCAATGGAAACGAGAGAATCCAAAGAATTCTCCGCCATTGGGATCCGAATTGAGGATCCGAGTGAGAGGGCGAGAAAGAGAGGTGAGGGTTGAGTTCAGTGGTGGTGAGGGTTGGTTTTGGTTTTTTTTTTTTTTTGTTAGGGTTTTAGGGGAGGAGGTGCTGCTGTGCTTGAGACTCACTCTGACAAAGAGAAGACACATATGGAAAATGATTTATATACTGTGGATATTGAAATGCAAATGCAAATGGAAGAGGAAAGTGTAGCGTAGTGTTGTGGACGCCTGTACGGCCATGGCTATGGGCTCTCTCATCTCATGGTTTTGTAGATTTGCATTGCAGCCCACGTGAGTAAGGTCCAGCCCGATTGCTCGACTTGCTTTGTAAATGAGGGGGCTTTGATAACAAGGTAAAAATGATAAAAGAAGTGGAAGGGACAATGGTGAGAATGACAAGAAAGAGAAATAACACTAGTGTTTTGCGGTATTCTAAGGGTTGGATCCAATGTTAAGTTATACTAAATCCATTTGGATGATAAGTTTTCATTTAATGAATTCGGTGTAACTAGACACTAAAAATAATCCAAGTGTTTTGTTATAAATAACATATTTTTAAGAACTACTATTAAAGTATATATAAACATACTATCCAAGTCTTTTGCGATAAGTAGCATATCTTTAAGAATTACTATTAAATTATATATTTTGTTTATATATAAATATATTATCCAAGTCTTTTGCTGTAAATAGCATATCTTTTAGAAATACTATTAAATTATATATAAACATACTATTAGTCTTTAACAGTATGTTATATATATATATATATACACCTCAAGGTGGAGTGGGTTAAGACATGACGTCACGAGCAAAAACCCATTCTAAACCTATCACCTTTCTAAAACAAGAAAAAAGCATGCGGGTAGAGTGAGACATATACTATTCAAGTGCAATGAGAATTTTTATCATCCATATTAATGACAAATTATACCATCATAAATGCACTCATCAATTTGGTGGATGACCGCTTGTGTTTCCTTCTCTTAAGCTTTGTAAGATCAACTCAACCACATAAACAACTTAGGCAATGGCCTAAGGGCCACAAATAAAAGATTGACACTTCCTGTTAACTAATATAATATATTATATTTATTTGTCTTAACATTTTAATTAAGGATGTTTCACCCCCATAAAAATTAATAAATTTATAAAAATTAAGGCCTGCAAATAGCCCTTAAGGCCTTAATTTTTGCATACCTCGATCCACTGCCATCCAAATAGCATTTCTTGTTACAATTTGGGCTGCAAAGGATGTCCCTTTTCTTGTACCCTTGAGTCCATAAGTACTAGCTCAGAATCAAGAAATTACTCGACCTTGTACATCTATAACAGTCATAACGGTACTGCTGAAACTTGCTTGAATATGAATAACCCCTTTTGGTCATTTTCATTAACAAATCATAAATAGCAGATTGTTATAAGTTGTTATTAGTAAACCCAAAAAAAAAAAAAAAAAAGTTAAGTGGTATATTCAATTTAGATATAATAATAATTTACCAACTATGATTAGTTATGAAAGTGTAAAAGTAGCACTTTTCACCAATTATCGATGGAAGTTTTGCTCTCTATTGGACAATAGAATTAAATGTCTATTAAAAAAACCTTCATTTGTATCCAAAAACATAGAAGGTGAAGAGAGAAAATTAAAACAAGACAAAACACTCCTAACAAAATTAAAATATGAATTAATTGCAAACAAATCCATAAATAAAATATAATGTTCATCTCTTGAAATCGGCCAAAAAAAGAGACTATATATGATATATCTCTAATAACAACACAAAAACAAAAACAAAAACAGAACAAAACCAAATTAAAAAAAACATTCTCTCTATCTATCCATCTTAATTCCTGAAGAAATTAAATCCCCAATTTTTTTTTCTCACTGCTCACCTTACTGTTCCTTATCTTGCCATTTTTGTTACAATTTTTAGATAATTTATTAAATTACTTTTGACTTTTCCCATTTGCATGTACCGGTCCTTTTTTTTAATAATAAGATAGATTTGGTCCTTTTTATTCTAAGTAAGCTATTTAATTTGTATATTTGTTTTTGGCTATGTTCTCGTAAGTTTTTTGTTTAATGATAGATATCTTGATCAAATCTAAATATCTGAAATCCAACGTTCAGGTTCTGCAGAGAAAGAGTCAAAGACTTCACGGCTTATAATAGATCTCACATCCATCTGAGCCTGTAGCTCTTAAATATTGTTTGTTTTATTAATTCTGGAGGCTGCATAATTTCGAAAGTTGCTGATGTTTCTGATATCTCTACAATGATTATATAAGGGTACACGATACAAAAGGTATTGCCAAATGAATGACGGCAAACTGGTCCAACAGTGGTAGAGATTGGAATTGCAATGTTATTTAATTGTGGCCCCATCGTATTCGTATATAAATCTGATTGCATAATCTAAAATTGATACATGAAAAGAAGATCTAAAAATTAAGTTTTGTAAAAATTAAAACCTAGCTTATCTTTTTTTCCCTTTATTTTTTAGTTTTTTATGTTTTGAGAGGAGAAAGACATAAAAAGATAATAAAAATACAAATTTATCATTGTTTTTAACAAAGATGGGTAACGAAAGACAAATGAAACTAACCTCAGGTGAGTAAAGTATAAGTTTTTAAACCCCAAGTAAGTAAAATGTTTTTCAGACAAATCACAAGTGGATAAAATGTAATTTTCCCAAAGATTACATAGTAATTTTGTACTTTTTCTTTTTTTTGAGAAGCCACCCCAAAAAGAGGGGGGAGGAATATATTAATGCAGATCAGAAAGGTACAAAGGAACACTATCAAGGGGTAAGTCTTCGATCCAAACATGAAAATGCGAAAACTTACGCACTGATCTTGCTAAGCTATGTGCTACTTTATTTCCATTCCTACGTGTATGACAAAAAGAAAAGTTCTGGAAACCATGGGAGAGAAGCTTGATGTCCCAAGTGATGTGCCCAAAACTTGAGGATTCGAAACCACCCTTGGATAAGGCTCTCATGACCGTTTCCGATTCCCCTTCAAATATTAAGTAAAGATAATTTAATTAATATTTAAATATTAAAAAAAGCCTTCCTTTTTTTTTCGTAGGCCCCACAATTTTTTGCGCTAGCCCTGAAGTTTTGTGGTGATTTATATTAAACTAGTCGCTTACCTGTGCGATGCACGGAAGAGTTAAACAAAAGTTTTAAATTTTCACTTTTACTTAAAGTTATGATCACTTGAAATTAAAAGTTACAATTGAAAAGGGAAAAAAAATTCTAATGCCAATGATAAGTACAACACCAATAATAATTTGGTATTTCTTTGATATCAGTAATAATTTGTTATACCTAAAATTTATGCTAAAAAAGACGACGTTAATATATAATTATTCCCAATACCCATAAATCATACTCAATAGGAACAATATTTTTTAAAAAAGATTAAAAAAATTGTTAACAAACCTAGAATAGCAGTATTATAAGTTATTAAAATATAAAGGAAATAATGAAAATAATCTAATATAAAAAGATTGAAGAAATTTTTATCAAACCTGGAATAGCAGTATTATAAGTTATTAAAATGTAAAGGAAATAATGTAAATAATCTAATACACTCAACCTATTTTATAATTATAAAAAATCAATCAATAAGCCCATAAAAAGAAAATTAGTCAATAAGTACCGTAGAAGAGAAAGTGACATGAGGATGAGGATGAAGGTGGGAAATTATCCTCTCTTTTTTTTTTTTTTTTGAGAAATGGGTGGGAAAATTACTTGGGTAAAAAGAAGTTTTAAACTCCTAAATTTCATAAGTCCAATCCGTATTTTCCTCTTTATATTTATTCTTGCTCCATCATATTTTTAATTCTCTCATCTTTATTTCTTTGTTATTTTTTTTTTTTCTCTTATCTTGAATTGTTCTCATCCACACATTTAAATTATTTTTACTTTCCCAAAACCTTGACTTTTCTTTCCCAATGGCTACACGATTAAATGTTCTATTCTTTATTCTCATCCTCACAAATCTCTTCCTCTCCCTCCATCTTAGCCTCTTCATTCTCTTCCTCACAAATTAGTTTCAGTCACAGAAACAATAAAAATGCAAGATTTTTCTTACATATTGCATCGTCATCATGCTTTTTTCTTTTCTTTTTTGTCAAAATATTTTGCCAAAGCATTCATCTCAACGTTTTGACAGGTCTCATGGTGGTTGAGGCTTCAACAATAATAATAAGGTGCTATGAGCCTGTAAGATACAACTTCACAGGCTCATAGCATAAGGTGCTATGAGCTGATAGAGGAAGGCAGGGAAGAGATGGCAGAGCATCGTTAAAGGGAAAGGCAGAGCATCGGGTTTTGGAAAACTTTTATTTTGTGGGTATGGTGGGTTTTCATTGGAGAATCTGTGGTCTTTAGATGCGATGCAATGCTTTGTTGTTGGTTTGCCGTGGGTCTGATCGAGGGGGAGCTAGTAGAGAAAGGCAGGGAATAGATGGCAGAGCATCATGAAAGGCGAAAGGCAAAGCATCAGGTTTTAGAAAACTTTTATTTATTTATTTTTTTTTAATATTGTGCTGATGTGAAAATTTGTATAGCTTCAAAAGTTTCGGTTTTATACGTATATATAGATTATTAATGATTGTTAGAATTCCTTATATTTTGTCATCTCCCTTTCAATTTAGTCAGTTTTTTTTATATTTCACACTGCATTATATTTCACAATGCATTATCAATATGTTGCTTTAGCCAATTTCAAAATAAAATTATTCTCCTTTTCTTTTTTGCTGTCCAAAGTTACCTATATGACAAGCTTGTCTCACTGCAGGTCTCTTTTTAAGGGGTCCGTTTGCTTGGAGGTGAAAAATAAGAAGATAAAATAAAATAAAATAAAATTAGAAGAATAAAAAAGATTCTAGTTTTCCTTCATAATGTTTGGTTGGAGATAAAAAAGTGGAAAGATAAAAGATATTTATTTAGTTAAGAAGAAAAATGAGATGATAGAAAATGTAATTTATATATAAATTTAATCTCATACCCTTATTAGATTTAAAAAAAAAAAGTATCATGTTATATTTTTATTAAAAATTGTGCATGGATAGAAACTTCATTGAAAAAAGGTACAATAGCCCAAAATATATAAGGAAATGCTTGACAAAAAAATTGATGAGGAAAAAAAAAAGAACAACAAACCAAAACAGATAACAAAATTAGATATTTTGATTATTGTGGGGTCCGTGGGCCTAATAGCCTCGGCCCATCATATAGCAGGCCCAAGGCCCATGCCGAGGAGCGCAAGCTATTTCTGAGGAGAAGGGGGGGAAGCCTATTCTCCTGGATCCACGCCGAGGATACCTTGTCCTCGGCCTGACAAAGGTGATTTTGGGGAGAGGTTACCCCCAAAGTAAGCTGTCACTATCGCATTCAATGCATTCAACCAACCCCCCTGGCCGCATTAATGGGGAGGTAACCCCTTGGCAGGATAACGTTGGTTAGAGTGAGCCACTTAAGTGCCGATAAGGCCTCTGATGAGACGGACAACCAGAAGAAAAGCGAATAGACGATCAACAGATGGAAGTAGGAGATAGGAAGATGAAAACTATAAAAGAAGAGCTAGTAAAGCCAAAAGAGAGGGAGGGGGAAAAAGAAAGGAGGAGAACCTGGAGGCCTCCTCGGCCACAGGCCGAGGAGCATTCCCCTATTTGTAAGGAAACACTTAGCCTTTTTTATAAGAAAAAGTTTGTGCTTGGTGATCGACGGCTGGCACCTAAGCCTGTCAACCCACTCTCTGTAAATTTATTGTTTGGGCTTATTGGGCTGAAACCCAACACTCAATTCAAATTGGATTGAGTCCTTACAATTGGCGCCATCTGTGGGAAGGATTAAGGTGCTGGCCGGTGCACCAGGTAAATGTTCCAAGTTATAAGTATTTGTTTTACAGTAGATTGAATAAGATAAGGTTCTAAGTTCTAAGTGTTTGTTTTACGGTAGATTGAAAAGGATAATGTTCCAAGTTATAAGTATTTGTTTTACAGTAGATTGAATAAGATAAGGTTCTAAGTTCTAAGTGTTTGTTTTACGGTAGATTGAAAAAGATAATGTTCCAAGTTATAAGTATTTGTTTTGCAGTAGATTGAATAAGATAAGAGTTCTAAATTCTAAGTATTTATTGTACAAAAAAAAAAAAAAAAAAAAAAAAAAAAAAAAAAAAACGAAAGAGAAAAACAAAAGATCTTGATATTATTAATTCAAAAATAGAAAAATTACATATTACAATCAGAGACTCAGGTAGGCCTGTGTTACAAGTAAATTTACAAGCTAATAGCCACCTGCTATTCCTAGCTACTCCTACAATCAGAGGCCCAGGTGAAGCCGCCCCAAGGGAAAACTAGCCGGAGGGAAGTGTCAACTCGTGCTTTTATTTGGCACCAAGAGAATGGGAGAGCTTGACACATGGTGGAGGAGGTGAAGGACAATCATGCCCTCAGGCCCCCAACCACTCCCTCCTCGGCTGGG
>NW_027069732.1:344558-429763 GCF_002906115.3 Quercus suber
GGGGGGGAAGCCTATTCTCCTGGATCCACGCCGAGGATACCTTGTCCTCGGCCTGACAAAGGTGATTTTGGGGAGAGGTTAACCCCAAAGTAAGCTGTCACTATCGCATTGAATGCACTCAACCAAACCCCCTGGCCGCATTAATGGGGAGGTAACCCCTTGGCAGGATAACGTTGGTTAGAGTGAGCCACTTGAGTGCCGATAAGGCCTCTGATGGGACGGACAACCAGAAGAAAAGCGAATAGACGATCAACAGATGGAAGCAGGAGATAGGAAGATGAAAACTATAAAAGAAGAGCTAGTAAAGCCAAGAAGAAGGGAGGGGGGAAAAGAAAGAGAAGGAGAACCTTGAGGCCTCCTCGGCCACAGGCCGAGGAGCATTCCCCTGTTTGTAAGGAAACACTTAGCCCCTTTTTATAAAAAGTTTGTGCCTGGTGATCGACGGCCAGCACCTAAACCTGTCAACCCACTCTCTATAAATTTATTGTTTGGGCTTATTGAGCTGAAACCCAACACTCAATTCAAATTGGATTGAGTCCCTACACATAATTATTAGCAACATGACAATTGGAAACTAGCCCCATTTGGTTGGGTAATTTTATAGGGATAGAAAAGGATGAGGGGAAAATAAGAGAGAAAAAAAAATTGTTGTTTGTATGGAAGAGAAAATATAGGAGATTTTGTTGGGCTTGGGTGAGTCAACCAAAATCGGAACTCCCCAATTAGGAGCCTACAAGAGAGAAAATGGAGGAAGAAAAGAGTAGAAGTGAAAATACCAAAACTACCCTCACTCCCTCTACTTAAATGTTGTTGTTTTCTCAATTTCTATTTTAATCAAGTGAGGATTTTCTTTTAAGGACAAAAACTCAATTATGCCTTTTTTTTTTTAAAATCAAACGGTGGATTGTTATATTAAAAATAATATAATATAATAACAAAGAAAAATAATATAATATAGGTGGTAATTAATTAATTTTTATAAAATGTTATTCTATTAATTAAATTGATAATAAGTAATAGTTTTTTTTAATGGTTATAAATAAATTATTTTTTTATATTATGTAATATGGATTGAAGTAAATTTATATAAATTACATTTTTTTTTTATCATTTCATTTTTCTTTTTAACAAAACAAAAGAGTTTTTTATGCCTCCATTTTTTCATCCTCCACACTTTTCCACCTCCAACCAAACACACTAAGGGTCTGTTTGGGACCCATTTATTTTGTTGAAACTAAAAACTTTTTGCTGAAAGTATTGTAGATAAAAGTAAAAGTTAGCTGAAATAGTAAAGTGTGACCCTATGAATAATACTAAAAAGTGCAGTGAAACCCATGAATAGTACAAAAAATAAGTTGAATAGTAAAATAAGTTGGCAAAATTAATTTTTGCTAAACACACTCTAAGGGTCTATTTGAGATCCGCTTATTTTGTTGAAACTGAAAACTTTTTATTGAAAGTACTGTAGATAAAGATAAAAGTTAGCTGAAATAGTACAGTGTGATTTATAAATAGTATCAAAAAGTACAGTGGGGCCCATGAATAGTAGTAAAAATAAGCTGAATAGTAAATTAAGCTGACTTTTTAATTTGGAGCCAAACATACACTAAGAGCATCCACACTAGTGGGTGCAAAATACAGAATGTGCAAAAATTTGCACAATATAGCATAAAATAACCTGCATCAGTGCTTGTAAAACTTTGCATAACTTTGCATGTATGCAAAATTGCTATAGTAACCATGCATATATGCATGGTTACTATAGCTTTGTATATGATTTTTTTTTTCTCTCTCCTCTCCCTTACCTTGTCAGACTCTCTCTTCAATATCAAGAAGAAGAAGAAGAAGAAGAAGAAGAAGAAGATAACCACAACATCTGCCCAACATCACAACAAACCACCACCAACATCCACCCACCATCACAACTAACCAACCACAACCACCACCACAGCCAACCCATTACAACATCAATTTAATCTAAACACAATCAACCCAAAATTAATGAAAAATCATCACAAACCCAACTTAAAATCAACTCAAAATAAAACACCGGAAAACCCATTTGGCAAAATACAAATCAACCCAAAACCCAAGCTACCACTACCATGGAATGCTTGCCACCGCCATAAGAGAGAAAGTGTGAGTGTATTGAGCCATGGAGGCTTGGTAGAGAGATTTTTTTTTTTTTTTTTCCAGATTTAAAGAGAGCACTGGTTTGATAGAGAGAAATGAGGAGAGAAAGAGAAAAAATTAGAAATGAAAAAGAATAAGAAGAAAGAAAGAATAGCAAAAGAAAAAGAAGAAGAAGAAAGAAAGAAGATGCCAAAGAAGAAAAAATGTAGAGGGAGAAAGATGAAGAAGAAGAAAAAGAAAAAGACAGAGAGAGAGTGTTCAGGTGGAGTGTGTGTGGGGTAAAGTGGTGGAGCTGTGGGTAAGTGAAATAATAAAAAAAATGGAGAGAAAGTATTATTTAAATAAAAGAGAGTGTATTATAAATAATTTGATGTGGATATTTTTGCAAAACGGTTGTATAAAATAAAAAAAAAAGTAGGTTTGTATTGTAAAATAGAAAGAAAATTTTGCACCCACTAGTGTGGGTGCTCTAATGTTACGTTTGGTTGGAGTGAAAATAGGGATGATGAAAAATAAAAGAGAGAAGTTATGAGTGATTTTGGGTGGGAAGGATATTTAGTTGTAGAGAAAATGGTAGGACTTGGTTGTTTTCTCCCCAGATCCACCACCCAAAAAAAAAAAAAAAAATTAGAGAGAAAATGAGGGAGGAGAGGTAGTTGGATTGAAGTTACCCATCTACCCCTTCCCCCATCCCTAAATAAAACTAATGTGATTTTTTTTTTCAGCCTTTTTTTTTCTCTTTCATTTTGAACATTTGAGTTACTTTCTTTATTTATTCTAACAATAATTTATTTCTTTAATAAAACATTTATAATGAAAAAAAGTTATGTAATTATAGTATGTGAGTAAATTTATACCACCTTTATTTTCTATCCCTCTACTTTTTCACTCTCCAATCCATAGTTGTCAAATCGTGAATGGTTTTTGTGGGGCCAGGAAATCGTACAGCCACGGCCCACTCCAGGCCTGACCCAAATGGCCCAGTCCAAGGAAGAATGGCTACCCAAGGCCAATTTGGGGAGAAAATCCTTTGGATCCACGCCGAGGATCCCCTCGTCCTCGGCGTACTAAGGACAACAGTAGGGGAGGGGGGACAGACCCAGAGCAAGTTGTCACCTCAACACTTAATACGTTCACCTAACCCTTCTGGTCGCATTAATGGGGATGCAACCCCCGGGCAGGGCTACATTGATCAGGGTGAACCACTTGAGCGCAGATACGACCTCTGATGGGACAAGCAGTCAGAGGAGAGGCCAATGAACGATCAACAGAAGGAGGAAGAGAGTAATATATAAGAGAGACAAGCAAAATGTAGAAGGGGGGGTTTTTTTTGGGTGAGTGCAAGGAGGAAAGAGCCTCCTCGGCCTATGGCCGAGGAGCATCTCCTAGCTGTAAATTGTTCCAAGTATTCCTTCAATAAAAGAAAGAGATGTTCATGCTTCGAGGACGCCGGTCAGCGCCTAAACCTTCAACCAACTCTCTACAAATTCATTGTTCTGGGTTCGTTGGGCCTATAACCAATCCCTTTTGGGCTTAGGCCACGAAAAGCGACCCTACAATTGGCGCCGTCTGTGAGAAGGATTAGCGCGCCGGCCGGCGCAACGGGCGACGGTTCTAAGTAGTCGTTCTATGAAAGATTGGTGGTGTTGCAAAAAAAAAAAAAAAAAGAAAAAAGAAAAAGAGGAACACAGCAGAAAGATAAAAGTAGCTTGATATTATTTCATAAATAAAAAAAAAAAAATTACAGATTACAATCAGAGGCTCAGGCAAGCGTGCTTTACAACTATTCCTACCAGCTAGTTCTACAATCAGAGGCCCAGGCGGACCCGCCCTAAAACTAGCTAGAGGGAAGTGTCAACCCGTGCTTTTATTGGCATCAAGAGAATGGGAGAACTTGACACTAAAAGCAGGGAAGAGGGAGGGCCAGCTTGTTTCAAGGCCACCAACAACTCCTTTCTCGTTGCGGCGGAGCTTGAACAAAGCGAGGAGCAGATGCAGGGGCACCGGGATGCCTTCCCCCGTGATGTTCCCTTGATTCTCTCCACTCCTCACGAGCGTTAGCTGTCGGAGACGGCAACACTCGGGCACCGGCCGTGACGTGAATTCACACATCTCCTCCGTCGGGGGTGCGCTCCGAGGAGAGACATTAGGTACTCCAACGACATCCCTCCGGGCCACCATGCGTGGCACCATCGGGGTTACGCCTGAACTCTGCCGCACCGGAAGCCCAATGGGGGCTGCGGCCATAATGGCTCTTGGCACGGATGCCCTCACACTCGCCCAAAGCCGCCTCATATCTACTGACTCCAGTCACAATTCCGGCGAGGTTATTAAAGGAGCTGAAGGGGTGTGTTTTTTCTGTTTGTGTTGGGAGGTTCATGATGTGTGAAGAAACCTTTCCCCCCGAAGAGCCTTATATAGGGGATAAATGTTGGTGAGAATTAATTCACGCAGAATTCGAAAAGAGAGTTGTCAACAGTGCTAATTATGAGGCTACCGAATTCCAAGGGGACCGTAGACCATTGAATTTGTGCTAATTCACGAGGACATTAATGAGGGCACGTCTCGCGCACCGAAACGTCAAGCACGGAACACGAACGGCCAAGGGACGCTTCGTAAGTGAAGAAATGGGGGCTCGAGCTGGACGCGAGGTTAACACCACGTGTGAGATCAAAATCCGACTCAAAGGAAGAATCATCTCCAGTAGAGCGGTCCGAAGACAAACCCCTACTTACAGAGAAATGAAAGCGTCAGACAGAACCAAGGCACTGCATGGTCCTCGGACTCAAGCCTGTGGAGAAACTACTCGCTCCTCTATACCTGGGTACTAGACAGAACTAAGGTATTGCATAGTCCTCGGATTCAAACTTATGGGAAAACTAGATACTTATAGAGAAATGAAAGCGTCAGACAGAACCAAGGCACTGCATGGTCCTCGGACTCAGGCCTGTGGGGAAACTACTCGTTCCTCTATACCTGGGTACTAAACAGAACCAAGGTATTGCATAGTCCTCGGACTCAAACCTATGGGGAAACTAGATACTTACAGAGAAATGAAAGCATCAGACAGAACTAAGGCACTGCATGGTCCTCGGACTCAGGCCTGTGGGGAAACTACTCGCTCCTCTATACCTGGGTACTAGACAGAACTAAGTTATTGCATAGTCCTCAGACTCAAACCTATGGGGAAACTAGATACTTACAGAGAAATGAAAGCGTTAGACAGAACCAAGGCACTGCATGGTCCTCGGACTCAGGCCTGTGGGGAAACTACTCGCTCCTCTATACCTGGGTACTAGACAGAACCAAGGTATTGCATGGTCCTCGGACTCAAACCTATGGGGAAACTAGATACTTACAGAGAAATGAAAGCGTTAGACAGAACCAAGGCACTGCATGGTCCTCGGACTCAGGCCTATGGGGAAACTACTCGCTCCTCTACGCCTGGGTACTAGACAGAACCAAGGTATTGCATGGTCCTCGGACTCAAACCTATGGGGAAACTAGATACTTACAGAGAAATGAAAGCGTTAGACAGAACCAAGGCACTGCATGGTCCTCGGACTCAGGCCTATGGGGAAACTACCCGCTTAATCAGACCATTGTGCCGAACAAAACAGGGGCGTTGCATAGCCCTCGGACTCAGGCCCACAAGGAGGCCAACCACAGAACATCCCAAGTTAGGAAAGGACCAAGCACCACAGGGCCCTTGAGACGCAAGAGAGCCGCCCATGCATACGTTCACTCTCCTTATCACCGTTACTGGCGCAACTGACCGACATGCAATTCAAGCTAAAGTCATACAGATCTAAGGAAGAAAGGAAAAGCAGGCAGCGTGTACACAAATAAACAACTCAAATGAAGGGAAATCAAATTTGCATTACAATAATGAGTTCGTAAAAATTGCATGGCAAGAGCCACAGTACATAGAAGAGAAGTATTACAAAATAAAATGACAACGTGAAAGCAGGACGAGCCGAGACGCCGGGGAGCCTACTCCTCTTGCTCAGGCTGGACAGAGGCAACCCCTGACCCCTCCGAGCCCCGGCCTGAGGGGATAGTCTGCGGGGGCACGTCGAGAGCAGCTACTTCCTCGGTGGTGGGGGCTGGATCATCGGAAGGGATCTCCATTATCTCTAAGAGCACCTCCTCACTTGAATGCTCCCCCAGTTCAGCTGCCCGCACCTCTTCAGCAATCTCCCCAACCTCAGGATCCTCAGGGACGGCCTCACGGATAGCAGGGGGATAATACACGTTCTCCGCCTTCCACAGGTCGAACGCAGCCTCCACCCCAGCCTGTTTGAGGGCCTCAGCCGGGACCTGGGAACAATATCGCCTACACACTCCCGGGACTTGAGCCCTATAGTCGGCCTCTACTGCAGCCACCCCATCAGCGTAGGCTGTGGCTTCGGCCTCCTCCTTGGCACGCTCGGCCATCTCCTTGCCACGATCAACCTCGTCCTTGGCCCGCAAGGCCTGGTCCCTGGCCCATTTTGTTGCCCTCTGATTCCCCTCGGCCTTAGCCACGTCAGCCCGCAGGTCAGTAATCAGATCCCTCGCGATCCGCAATTACTCCTCCGTCTCGCGCAGACGCCTCGTCTGCTCCGTGGCCTGGGTCTGGGCGCCCTCAAGACCAGACAGCGCATTGTCCCGCTCACTGGTCACCTCCTTCAGAGCCTTTCGGGCCTTAATGAGGTCAGCTTCGGAATTCTTCAGAGTATTGGTGGCCTGGTATCGCCAGTCGCGCTCCTTTTTAAGGGCATCCTTCTGATCGTTTGCCGCCCCGTCCAACGCAAAGATAGCTTGGACGGCCTGTCAGAATGACCAGTGTGTGATTAGCCCTATAAGAAGAAAAGAATGGGACAAGAATTGAGGTTATAGCCCTTACCATCCCCACATATCGCTTAAGGCTAAGGAAGACCTGCTCGCTCGTCAAAGAGTTAAGCTCAGCCATGTCCGCCGGGAGCAGTAGTCTCCTCTCCAATGCGTCTGCCACAAGCGTACCCTCGCCCTCATTGAAATCCCTAAGAGAGGCGTTATCCCTCAATGGCTCCCCGCAGAGCATCGGGGCCGAGAGCCAGGCGTCAGCCTCGGACGCGGTGGTGTCAACGACCTGCCTATCCGGACTTCTTCCGCCTATCTTAAGCTGCTGGGACGGCCGCAGAGTAGTATCCTCCTCCTGTGAGGACACCATCCTATCCCCCACGATTCTTTTGCCCTTATCCTTCTTTCTCTTAAGGCCAGCAGGCACGGACCCAGAAGGCGAGCGCGTCTGAGAAGGAGAAGGAGGAAGCTTCTGTCGAACAGAAGTCGACTTAGCCTTCGAATGTGGGGTAGGAGTTTTCTGTTGGGACTCCCCTGGCTGGCCCTCAAGCAGGTCCAACAACTTGGTGGTGGGTTTCCTCTTGTAACCCATTGTCGGCCGAAGAGGGGTTTCTGAAGCAAGGAGGTCTGCTTCGCTCAAATGGGGATCACCCAAGTCCCCGGGAGGATCCTCGAACTGATCAAGACGAGCGAAAACTTCAAACGCGTCCCCTTCCCCCTCTGGAGCTCCCTCGGCGGCCTCGGCAAACAGTTGGGAAGAGGAGGGGACGGCTAATGTGACAGCTTCCTGGTCGGAGGGCCCCTCGGGGATCGAAAATCCGTTCTTGGTCACAGTAATCCTCTGGAGCCGAGGATCGTTGGCGAGGATGACGTGCTTCGGAACCGGGAACGACTTCTGGGTAGGTGTATAACCCAAAATTATGTGGGCGGCTCTAACCTAGTTGTCGTCCTCGTTTACGTACACCGGCACCCTCAGCACCTTTTGCAAATCTTCCCGGTTGATCAAATGGAAGTGACGCTGGAAGGCGTGCGGGTCTGCAAATGGAAAGCACCAAGACGTTAGTAAAAAGAAAAGGGGGTAAAGAAAAAAGACGAGAGCTTGAAACCCTAGCTGTCTCCCACTGCCCCACCTGGTGTTCCCTCTGTTGTTGGGCAGTGAAGGCCATTGTGCCACTCCCCCGACACAATGAGGAAGTCCTCATAGAACCCCTTGCTGGACTCGGGGAGGCACTAAATGAGCCGCACCCTGTCGTCCCTCGTCTTCAAGTAATACGACTTGCCCTTAAAAAGCTGAAGATTATAACACCAGTTCACGTCATGGTGGGTCAACCTTAGCCCCATCTTCTCGTTCAGGGCGTCCACACAGCCCAGAATCCTAAAGACATTTATCCCACACTGGGTGGGGGCCAACCGAAAGTGCGTGAGGTAATCCCTCATCACCGGCCACATGGGGATCGTCATCCCCCCTTCAAGGAAGGCGACTACGGGAATCACCACCTCGCCCTCCTGCCTGTATATGCGCCACTCCCCGTCTTCACAATGTCTCAGATTCACGTTGCCAGGAATTTTATAGTCGGTGATGAATTTCTCCATCGCCTCCTCAGTATCGACGTACTTCTTAAACCTACCCATCCCCGTAGATGCCTAAAAGAACTAAGAAAGAACAGGCGAAATAGAAAAAATGGTAACGAGAAAGATGGGCCAAAGAGAGAGCGACTTACAGGAAAGAGAAAGGGCTCCTCGGATAGGCTTTTGTGCTGGAGGTGCTAGTAAGGGAGTGTCTGAACTCGGGAAGGGTGCACGAATATCCTCGATTACAAATGAGGAACAGGAAGAAGCGGTTCGTACGGGTATTTATACCCCAAATCGAGGAGCCATGCGAGTTTTCCCGCTCATGAATGCCAGACGAATCTCCACCGTTTGATGGATAACTCCTTCTTGGACGTGGGGAGCACAGAGCCGGCTGGATTTAATAATGGACACGTTACGTGCTCCGAAGTGTCAGCGACGTGCCCTTGGCAGATGGATGGGCCCCCAACACTAACAAGTAGTGGGGGGGGATGAGGCCGAGGATGTCAAAATCCTCCTCCCTGCCCAAGGATGCGTGCAGCAAGATTTTAAGGGGCTATTGTGGGGCCAAGAGATCGAACGGCCACGGCCCACTCCAAGCCAGGCCCAAGTGGCCCAATTCGAGGAGGGATGACTACCCAGGGCCAATTTGGGGAGCAAACTCTTCTTTGGATCCACGCCGAGGATCCCCTCGTCCTCGGCATATTAAGGATAACTGTAGGGGAGGGGGGACAGACCCAGAGCAAGTTGTCACCTCAGCACTTAATACGTTCACCTAACCCTTCTGGTCGCATTAATGGGGATGCAACCCCCGGGCAGGGCTACATCGATCAGGGTGAACCACTTGAGCGCGGATACGACCTCTAATGGGACAGGCAGCCAGAGGAGAGGCCAATGAACGATCAACAGAAGGAGGAAGAGAGTAATATATAAGAGAGACAAGCAAAATGTAATGGTGGGGTTTTTTGGGGAGGAACAAGAGGAAAAGAGCCTCCTCGGCCATGGGCCGAGGAGCATCTCCTAGCTGTAAATTGTTCCAAGTATTCCTTCAATAAGAGAAAAAGAGATGTTCATGCTTTTAGGACGCCGGTCAGCGCCTAAACCTTCAACCCACCCTCTACAAATTCATTGTTCTGGGTTCGTTGGGCCTATAACCAATCTCTTTTGGGCTTAGGCTACAAAAACCGACCTTACAATATATATATATATATTTGAAATTAGGACAGCATTACAAAGTGTTACTCTGGTTAAAATTACATCACTTAATAGTTTTATGTTACGATAAATCTACATTTGCATTATATTGCATTTTTAGACCATGTATATATGCTTGTAAGATATAAAAATAATTAAAGATAAATAGTTTTTCCATCTATAAATGTTTAGTATAAAATTTTTTGTATTTAAAATTATATAACAAAATTTTATGAAGTGGATATAAGATAAAGGCATTCGATTGACATAAAATTTAACTTGTATATTAAAACTAAATTAATAAAACATATAATTCACCTAAAAGATTTTTAAAATATTGATACAATAAAAAGTTAATAAAATTTGTAACAACATATATCCCTATATTTTATGCATATATAAGATTGAATTAAAACTCGACTTTAGCATTTTCTTTTCTATAAAAAAATAATAATAATAACTTCATCTAAGTTTGGACAAAGTTTAGCTACAAAATTAGTTGTAATTTTATACTATAATTTTACTCAATAAAATATATATTATTACATATTTTGAAAATCTAACCGTTGAATTATATGTTCTTTACGCTCTTAATATGCATATCAAATTTTATGTCAATTGGATATTATTTACTATATGATCTACAAACTTATATTTTATACATAATTTTAGCTACAAAAACTTGCTATTTAAAAAATTTATTGATGACATAGCTAGTGATCTTTAATTTTCTTGATATTTTGCAAGCACAGAAGATATAAGAAGAAGATGTAATCTAATGGTAGATTTATCAAAATTCACCTCCAATAAAAAGATATTGAGTAAGGATATAGTCTTAAGTTACAATCAATTTTATAGTTAAACTTTGTCCTTTAAGTTTTAACATATGCAATGTCGAAAGGATTTTTTTTAAAAAAAAATTATGCCGGAGGTGGAAGACTTTCTACTTTATTATTACAAGCAAGCAGCTGGTATATGTGTTTAGATACCTTACCAGTTACCATTTTGAATACAAAATACTAAAAAAAAAGGCACCACAGATCCCCTCTCGAGTCTCGATACAATTTACATAAACCTGTAGATTTCTTCAAAAGAATATGTTTTTATTATAAAATGAAATGCAGGTATTAGAACTGGAATTGTAAAATACCTGACTTATAAAATACCACTTTCACTCAAACAATTCTCTTTACATTAATTGTTCTTATACAGGCAGAATACAAGCTATTGAAGAAGGCAATTATGGTGTTCTTCTTCTCAGTGACTACCCCATTTGGAGTTGCCTTAGGGAATGCGTTGTCAAAAACGTACAAAGAAAATAGCCCTATTGCGTTGATCATCGTTGGATTACTTAATGCATCATCTGCTGGCGTTTTGATCTACATGGCTCTGGTTGATCTTCTTTCTGCAGATTTGATGGCTCCAAAGTTGCAAGCTAGCATTAAGCTCCAGATTAAATGTTTCTTGGCTGTTCTTTTGGGTGCTGGTGGCATGTCTTTGGTGGCAAAATGGGCATGAGATAATTAATTAAATAATGTTGAGAAAATCTATGTAACAAATTGAAAGATACATACGTGTTCAATAAAATGTATTATATTTTACTTATTTTTTGATGAGTAAGTCTTGTGTCACAACAATTTCTACTACTTTTGTCACAACTTGCCTAAGTGTCGAGTTGAAAGTGGTGGAAATAAAATGATAGGTCAATGTGAGTCCATGATTCTACCACTCACGAGTCGCCATATGGCAAAATTGTGGCAAAATTGTGAAATTAGTTGTGATACTAGACTTACTCTTTTTTTATCCTAAAATCAACCACAATTAATGATATCATGATCAATTATCTGAACGTGCTATACAATGACATTTTCTTTAATTATAGAATTTGATAGTTACTATAGAGAAGAAAGAATTTGAAACTTGAATGTTTTTATTGAAAAGACTAGAAAGTTTCAATAGACTGCAAAACTCTTGGTAATACAATTAATAACTTGTATTAAGGATTGACATTCTTATGACCCCCAACATTTGTTAAATCATGGGATCTAATCAATATCAAATGGTTAGATGGTCGCAAATCAACTTTTAACCTAAGCATGAGTGAGTTAGGGGAGGAAAAAAAAAACCACCCCAATTATCTCTCTTTTTGCTCCTACCAAATAAGTGGAAATAGTCTTTTATCCATTTTCTCCTGTCTTGTCCATCATTTCTAAAGCCACTCCTACCAAACACTCTTAATAAAGATGATTTCATGTCTAGCTATTCATGTATGTGTGATAGAAATGTAAAAAATACTCAAATAAGAGAAAATAATGAGATTAACCCTAGAGAGAGAGAGAGAGAGAGAGAGAGAGAGAGAGAGAGAGAATTGCAATGGAATTTATAAGGTTTGTTGCACGTGTGACTTATAAGTTATAAGGTTTTCTTTTCATTCTTTTATATAATTATTGAATTATTAATTAGTCCAAATTCTACAAATGGATCAGTAAATTATAATGGCTGAGATTTTTGAAATATTAATTGAAATCAGTTAAGCAACTTACCTTCTATTTTTAACAATTAGTTGTGAGGGTGTGAGCCAAAACCAAAAGGCAGATTTTTTTTTTTTTTTTTTTTTTTACAAATTTTATTATCTCATTTGTAAGAGTGGTTTTCATTATTTTTTTTAATAAATATTTTAATAGAAGGGTGTGAGCCAAAACCAAAAGGCAGATTTTTTTTTTTTTTTTTTTTTTTACAAATTTTATTATCTCATTTGTAAGAGTGGTTTTCATTATTTTTTTTAATAAATATTTTAATAGTTAAGGAAAAGAGATTTGAACCATTGACGTCTTTGTTAGAAATACTAAAATGTGTGAGTTGAGTTACAAAGTTTTTAGCTGATCCTTCACCAATTGAAGGACTTGAATTGTGGGGGAAAAAACTACTATTTTATGTTATATATGGTCCTATAATCCTATCAATCTTGATATTGGTTATCATAGCATAGATTATTCATACCAACCGATTAAAAACTGAAAGTTCATTCTAAACGCTGAAATTTATAAATAAATATAAAAAAAAATTCCCAGTAATCCAATTATTTTCAAACGTAACTCATTTGCGAGTAATAAATACTAATAGCAATCTAAAAAGTGTGCAATCTTTGAAATACTACTCCATTACTAAACATGAAGTAACCCACAAACAACCATGATCAATTGTAAAAGGCCCGAAGACTTGTCGCCCATGACATTCTTAATTTATAATGTGCTTGGCCCAATTCCATGTCCATTGTCTACTGTTACTTTCTTCATTTCATCTTATTTTATTCCATTGATTGTTTTCCCCTGTTTCAACTTTCAAGTCGGCTTTTTTTCCTTTTCTTTTTCTTTTTTTAAATTCATTGTTACCACTGAGTTACTCGGGGCTTAGCTTACTAAAAACACATTGAACCTGCAACTACATAAATATGCACTTCAAATCTCTATCCTTTAACCCTTCCTTCTCTAGTAAGATTTTTTATTAGACAAAAAAGAACCTTTTTTTTTTTTGGAGCAAAATACCCAAAAAAAATCCATATTATTGAATATAATTGATACTAGAGCATTTTTAGAAACGCAATCAAACACCAAAACACACATTTTTTTTCTGAAAATCTTTTTGGCTGAAAATATTTTATGATCAGAAATCATTTCATGTTGAAACAAATGCAACCTTGATAAAAATCCAAATGATATGAACCACAGAGCTTACTACTAAGAGTTAAGGAATTTATTAATCAGTTTTGAAATTTAGGGAAAATCTTGCAACTGTACCATAGTTTTTTTTTTTTTAAGGGGAGCAACTGTACCATAGTTAATTAGGGGAAAGGGTATCTCATATACAATAATATTGTACAAATTTGTTATTACACGCCCTTGCAACCAAGTACCATCTCCTTGTTCTTAAACTATTTTCTCTTTATTTTATTTTGACTAAATTATAAATCACACCATTTAACTTTGACATGTTTTTAATGTTTGATTTATTTTTCCCTTTTTAGTCTTTTAACAATTTCAATTTAATACTTCTATTTATTTCCATCCAAATCTTGTTTTTTGTTTTAGTATTTTGTTCACTTTTTAGAACAACATCATTTTGGCACACTTAATATTGTGGATTTTTTTAGTGTTTCTAATGGAGACACATCTAGGAACTTACATCCTCTCACCACTGGCTATCAAATTATCAAAAACAAAACGTTGTGTATTGAATAGAATATATTAATTAAAGGAATACTTTTTCAAAAAAAAAAAATTAAAGGACTACATAGAAAATGAATAAAAGTTAAAAATTGAAATAAGAAAAAAAAAATATATATATATATACACACACATATATAAAACTCAAAAACTAAAGAAAAAAAATATATATATATATACATACATATATAAAACTCAAAAACTAATTTAAAAACATATTAAAGTTAGAATGTGTAATTTGTAATTTAACATTTTATTTTTTTTTCTTTTCCTTTCATTTTTTCATGTATCCTTTTTAACAAACGTACAGTACATCTTATTGTTCAAAGTTAGATGTTAGGTGTTTTCAATTTATTAAATGTCTTTTACTTATTTGTATATTAATTAATCATTCTTAACCAACTATTACCGCATACCTTTAATACGGTGGTCACTTCACAAGTATAAAATGCTCGTGAGGTGTGAGAAGGCAATGACCGGAATTCAAGTCTCTAGAAGGGAGTTTCACATTCATTTACACTTAGATTATATTAGAGTAGAAATTTTACCTTGTAAAAAAAAAAAAAAAATCTTAACCGACTTAACAAAAGTTTGCTCAGCATTTTACTTGAAGGAGAAAAGGAGATTTAAACAATAAACATATAATAACTTTACAAAAAAGATGTCATTTCGACTATCGCTTCGACACCTAACCTATCTACTTTCTTAAATGTAATGTAATGAAAACATTAGCCATGTTTTTTGTTGCCCAGTCAATTTTTGATGGCAATCAGTCATTAAAGTCCTGATGATTCAATTCATGAAAATCATAGGATTCCTGTCTTCATCACTATTATATATCCTGGTTTCATATTACAATTAACCACGTTACCTACCATACCACCCACAAAAGATGTGAGTTAAACAATTAATTTCTATTGATAATGGAATGGCATTGGTAGGTTGCACAAGAAAGTGACTTGAATCCGAAAGATGCATCAGCATCAGCCCAATTCTGCTTTAATAATTTAGGTTATCATTCAGTAGAAGCAACAAATACCAATCCCATGCTATATTATTATGATCTAGACCACAGAGGTTCACTGGTTAAATTGTTGACTCTCAATCTTTCTTTCTTTCTTTTTTTGCTGAATAAAAATTTTTATTGCAGGAAACACACCCACACCCATATGGAATAACGCCCAGTGCCTTATAACTTGCTTCACGCAACTAATTATCACTGCAGTTTTGGTTATAACGTGTGAGTTTAAGGTTTATCGAAAAAAAAATTATTAAAGACAGAACATGGCACATTAAAAGCAGCCTGAGTAATCTCCTTCAAGATTAACCTTAAGTTTGGATGGAGGCTAACCATTTCATTTCTTTCCATCTCCACCATTTCAAACATACATACCCTAGAAGTTAACAAAACTTGGAGGGCTAAATCCCAGAAGTAGTTACCTTTTTATTCAAAGGTAATTTTGTGGTATATATCCTCAAAAATCAATGACTAATTAATATATCATTTAGAGAAAAAAAAAAAAAACAATTTGGCCAAACAAACAAGGGTTAGAGACAAATAAAAAAGTGTGTACCAAAGAATGACTTTTCCAAAAAAAGAAAAATATTGACCTTCCAACAAAAACACAGTAATATTTTGGCTTGAAATTAATTTATATTGAATAACACTTGGAAACATTATTTTGACGTCTTTGATGGTATGCTCTCTTATTTCGTGCTCAATAAACATTATAATTACTCTTTCGTCCCTTTTTTTTTTTTCTCTATTCCATTTTAAGATGTCTCAAAATATTGTCTTATTTTAAAAATAAAAGTCATTAATTTACTAATGTTCTATTATACTCCTATTAATTTACTAATTCAATTTTTTGATAAATTTTTTTAAGGGTGGTTTTGGAAACTTATATATTTTTAAAAGGTAGACAAGAAATAAATGATGTCCCATTAAAATGTTTGACTTTTCAAACAAGACAAAAAAAAGTGAGACGGAATAAATGATGTCCACTTGGAGTATTTTCTTAAAGTATCATTAATTGTGATATTTTAAGTCAAAAAAAAGAAAGGATTAAAAAAAAAATGACATAAGCTCATTACTGAAAGGGGAGAAACATAAGTAGGTACTTTTTTTTGCTTGCATTAACATAAACATGCAGGTTATATGGATCTGTTGGACAAGGGAATATTGTTTGGTTTCTCATAGGTGTTACTATAGAATAGAATTCCTGATTATGACACATACATATTTATAGTGGCAATTTGTGAGACATAGATATGTCATTAAAAGGTAGATTTTCAGTGCAAGATACATATATTTTTTGATGAAAGTGCAAGATATATATGTATACACACATACGATAAAGTAAACGATTAATTAATGTGGAATTAGTCTTGTATTGATAGTCCAAAACATCCAAAGTGGTGGGACATAAGAGACAAGACAAAAACCTCTAGTGTTCACACTGCTACAAGAATATAGAAATGAGATATCAAAATATCATTTTTTTTTATTAAAAAAAATAGAAGGAGACAGTGGGCAATCATTATTGTCTCATTTTCCGACCTCATTGTCAGTGAGATAATTTTTTATTAAAAAAAAAAAAAAAAAAAAAAAAAAAAAGGAAATGTTAATGGCGTTGAAAAGTAAAAACAAAGTCCACATATTTTCCTTCAATTAGACAGACAATAAGAAAGACCCATGTGATTGTGCAGCATGGCATTGGTTCTCTTTTTTTTTTTGAGAAAGAGCATTGGTTCTCTTAAACCAAGCTTTCTGACTGAGAATCTAACATTATTATTATTTTGATTTTAACGCCTTTATTTTTTAATTGTCCTCCAATCGAAGTTTTATCTTGGTGATTGAGGGAATAACTTGGAAGGGGCGTAGCAGTTTACTATACATTTAATATTTCAACCCTATATGCTTGGTGTATTGCACTGGCTTTCAAACCGGTTCAACCTCTACAGTTCAAAACCAAGTACATATCCTATATTTATAATTCCATATGGATTTTTTTTAATAGCATAGATTAATAATTTAATATCCTCTTAATGATCAAAGCTCATTCCATGGATGGGATGTAATTTTACACACACATCAAAAAAAAAAAATATATATATATATATATATATAAACAGAGACTCCACATGAGAAAACATAAGGTTCTGTTAAGTGTCACATTTTATGCATAGAAAATTAAAATATTCTTAAGTGACACATAAGGGATAAGAACAAATTCAATATTGACTTTTTGTTTCGTTTGGTTCAATATTTCAAGACTTTTCTAATTAATAAATAAATATTTTTTGTATCATTTGGTTCAATGTTTCAAGATTTTTCACCTCTCACACATACACACAAGTCTCTTTACATTTTAATTCACAATTTTCACCTCTTACACTTCTACTTCTTTATATATACCTACTCACAGTCTTTCATATCATCTCATGTCAAATACACACAAACCAAAAACGATATCATTTACCTTCAATTTTTGAACGACACCTACCTAGCTCTAACATCGTTGTTTCATTTAATCCTAACTTGTATGAATTGACTACAACCAAGGAAAGGGGGATTGAATTTTATATTGAGTGACAACGGCAAATACAATTTTGATGTTAAGGTCGGACACTGCAAATTTGTGGGTTATGTAAATGAAGTGATTAACTGCGGATGTTTAGGACGTGTATTTTGTTTTAGAATTACAAAGAAAGAGAAAGACACATTCCATATCAATCTTTATTTTATAATATTCCTCTAAAGTTGTTTTTTTTTTTTTCCTCATTATTTCAGTTGAATAATTATAATAGATATGTGTGTACAATTTATAATTGCCGTTTTTATGATGAATTTATTACTAATAAAGTTCTACAACAATTATGCTATAATACTTATAGAACACTCCAAAATCATCTTACATAAAATATTACAATATTATCCGTGAATTACACAAATAACGTGCTACCATATATTAATCAAAAGCTAAGGAGGAGGACCTTGGACCATCTCTATCTCTGGAGTTGAAAACCTAAACTAGAATAGTTGGAATAGATAAAGGTCCATCCCAATTACAATGTGCGCCCCAACAAGCAAGGCTATGTGCTAAATAATTGGACAAAATTGCAAAATGCCCATTTTGGGCAAACTAAGCAGTGTTTTGTCCTCTTTCTCAAACTAATTAGGGAAATACCCCTCTTTTGAAAATCAAGTTTCTCAAAATTGATTTAGGCCCTATAGCGGCGTTTTTAAGAAGCCTATAGTGACGTTTTCAGAACCTATAGTAGCGTTTTGTAACTCAATTTATATAAAATCGAGTTATATGTAAAAAAAATTAAAAAAATTACCTATAACTCGATTTATTGGAAGTCGAGTTACAAAATGTCACTATAGGTCCTGAAAACGTCACTATAGGTCTTTAAAATTGCCGCTATAGGGCTCCAATTTTTTTTTTTTTTTTTTTTTATAACTCGATTTTGAGAAAGATGAGCATTTCCCTAATTAGTTTGAAAAATAGGGCAAAACGCTGCTTAGTTTGCCCAAAATGGGCATTTTGCAATTTTGTCCCTAAATAATTCAAGTTCTGTTTACAAAACAAAAATCCTAGCATGAAACAGATTCTATACCCAAAGAAACAAACAACCTAGCGGAGGAGATTGTAAGTTGTCAATCACCGATTTAGAGTCTCCTTCAAACTAAACAAACTTAAGCTGGTAATTAAACTATCAGTTTCAAAGCTATGAGGACAGCATTGACTTCACCAATAATTGGCTGAGAATGACGCAATATGGAGGTTTGAGCTAAAATGATTTCACCAACATCATTTTTGCCGATCGCAATAGCTATGGAGAAAGGTCTAATGGTCACGTCAAAATTAATCTTTACCCACCCACCCTAGTTGAGGAAGTTGCCACTAGTGAAGCTGGGAGAGATTTTAGTGCAGATGAAGCTGCCAAGTGTTCATGATAGGCTCTACTTATATTCACAAGAGCCATTTATGAATCAAGAGTAATGTTAAATTACCGATTGTCCCAAAAGCTTAAGCTGTTGGGATATGGTAAATTTAATTATTTAACCAATACTTCTAACACTCCCCCTCACGTGTGGGCCGAAACTATCTTTTAATAGGTGAGGCCCAACACGTGGGAATTTAAATGGGAGGTAGAGTGGAGGAGACAAGGATCGAACTCAGGATCACATGCTCTGATACCATGTTAAATTACCGATTGTCCCAAAAGCTTAAGCTGTTGGGATATGGTAAATTTAATCATTTAACCAATACTTCTAACAAGTAAGACCAACAAAAATACTTTGATTTTGAATCCACACAAAATATTATTAAAGATGATAGTATTGATTTTTTTGTGACCAATGAAAAATATCTTCAATAAGGCTATATATATATATATTCCTAAATCATATATTTTGCTTAAAGTAGTTGCTTTCTCCACACAAATTTTAAATTGTTCACTCTTTAAGTAATCTCATCCAAGTCATATCTCATGAATACGGTGGCTAGTTGTTCACTTATGGAACATTTATAAAAACAATCGCAACAATTGCAATTGCAATTAAGTTATTCTTTTTATAGAAATATTACTTAAATTTTATCAAATCAGGATGAAAAATTTTAGTGAAAGACTAGACTACAATACCATTTAGCTAATTTATAGGCTGCTGGATTTACCTCACGATAAACCTAGCTAAAGGATAAAGAATCAAGATCAACAAATGCATAGTTAACTGCCAATACAAAATTAAGCAATCTCCATGAAACTTGAGAAATAGGAGCCCTTATAGAATCTATGCATATCTTGGAGTCGTTTTCGATTACAAAGTGAAAGGCATGCAACTTAGTAGCAATATGATGTGCCAAAATAATTGTCTTGGCCTCTGCAACTCTGCTTAAAGAGGGACATTGGTATTTACCTTCTTTGAGTGAGCAAAAACCAATTTCCCTCTTCACTCCTCAGTCTCTAACTACCACAACCATGGAAGAAAAACTTTGCTTAACTACAGCATCACAATTAAGTTTGAAGGAGTCATGAGACTCATGACTTGGTTATTTTCCTCGTTGAACCGCAACACATATGGTGGGTCAAGTAGCATTTCAATCAACTAAGATATAGATGATAATTGTAGGTTGTCCCATCTAATACTCCATTAACTCCAAATCAAAGATATTCAGTTGTTTAATTTTGTCAATTAAAGTCCCAAAGTTATGAAATCATTTAAATTTGAAACGCCCATCTCTTTTTTGTTTTTAGTCTTTGTTATTTTTAACATTAACTGAATATAAAAAAGTGGAAAATTGTTGATAAAACATTGCATTTTACTTGAGGCTTGTTCATAACTCAAATTAGTACCATTGAACATAGGGTATAAAGAAAGAAAGCTCCGCTTAGAGAGAGATTGCTTCATTTAGACAAAGAAAGTGAAAATAAATCTTTTATGCCATAAGATGCTAATTACTTATAAATTAAATTCTGTAAAGATGTGATGTAAAACTCATGTTTTATCTCTCTAACCTCAACATACTACGTCATCTTATTACATATTTAAGAATAAGTATAACCATACTCAGTCAATTCTAATACCCATATATAAATCCAACCAAATTAAGAGTTTATTGAAATGTTATTAGATGTGATATGATGCATTAAATTTTAAGTAAAATGTTGATGTAGTAATCTCTTATTGGATAATGTAAAACATGAGTTTTACACCTCATCCTTACCAAATTCGAACTCAATTATTTATGTGAAATGCAAATTTTTATAAAATGTTTTCATTATTTTCTATACTCTATTACAACTTGGAATAAAAAAGATTGAGGTTCTAATTGGGAAGATGAAAAAGAGTACGTTATATATATATATATATATAGAAAAAAAAAGTCTGAATTTGATAATGATAGAGTGTAAAACTCATATTTTACACAATCTAATAAGAGATTACCACATCAGCATTATACTTGGAATTCAACATATCTTGCCACACTTAATAACATTTTAATAAACTCCTAATTTAGTTAGATTTATATATGGACATTATAATTAATTGGGTATGGTTGTATTTATTCTTAAATATGTGATAAAATAATATAGCATATTGGGATTGGCGGGGTAAAGCATAGGTTTTACACTGCATCCTTACAAAATTTAATTTCGATGAAAAATATGGACCTAATATGAATTTTCTAATTTTTTATTATATTATATATATGATTATTCACTTTTTTATATAATCAATATTTTTTTGAGAAACTTTTTATATAATTAAATATGATTATTCACTTGCTATTTGCTATATATATATTTATTTATTTTTATACTCGGGAAGAGAGGTGATTAATTTAGTAGAAATGTGGAGAATTGTACAAACCCAAACTGTATGTAATGAAGCACAGAGAAGAATGCCAGCAAAGCAGAGAGAGACAGAGACAGAGACAGAGAGCACCTCCCTTTCCGCTTACGCCAATTAACAACAGTAGTAACTGATGATTCTCTCTCCACATCCTAATCTTAATCTAAACTCTGAACTCTAAACAAAGAAAGGAAAAAAAAAACAACATTTTGGTAATCTAAACTCTGAACTCTAAACAAAGAAAGGAAAAAAAAAAAAAAAAAAACAACATTTTGGTAAGGAAGCTGTTACTGTTCTTTACTCGTCAGATTAGGGTTTTCTTTTTCTTTTTATTTACTCATACTGTCACACACACACACACACACACACACACAAATCGCAGATTGGATCAAACCCACCATGGTATGGAAGCTTTACTTCTTGCCTTTCAATTCAATCTGCACACTTTTATATATCAAATATATTATTTTCCTGGTTTTTTTTTTTGCCTACAAGTTTAGCGATTAATCTATTTTGTCATTTTTTTGTTGGGGATAAATAAGCTTAAATATTGAATTTTGGATTGATTCCTTGATGGGTTTTTATTTTCAGGTGTTGATTTTGTAAGAGGAGCTTAAAGATCACTGTTTTGATATGAATCTTCCTTTGTGATTTTTTGGAGGAGTTTGCAGTTTTGGGTGGACTTTGTCTTTGATGGGTTTTTCTTGTATATTAATCTAGAAGTAGGGGCTGAAAGATCACTGCTTGACAAGGATTTTTCTTTGTGATTTTGGGAGATATAGTTGACGAAATACATAGTTTCAGATCGATTTGCTCATGGGTCAAGCTTAGATTTTGATATAAGTCACATCTTGAAGTATAAGCAGTTGTGGATTAGTTGAGAGTTGAGAAAGTGGTATTGGAAATGGAGAATCAGGCAGTTCATGTGAATATCGTCAGGGAAGAAGATGATGAAGATTTTTGTAGTTGTTGTGAAGATGAGGAAGTGTGGAAGGAGACTGAAGAATTGGTGAAATCTGAACTCTAAACAAAGAAAGGAAAAAAAAAAAAAAAAAAACAACATTTTGGTAAGGAAGCTGTTACTGTTCTTTACTCGTCAGATTAGGGTTTTCTTTTTCTTTTTATTTACTCATACTGTCACACACACACACACACACACACACACAAATCGCAGATTGGATCAAACCCACCATGGTATGGAAGCTTTACTTCTTGCCTTTCAATTCAATCTGCACACTTTTATATATCAAATATATTATTTTCCTGGTTTTTTTTTTTGCCTACAAGTTTAGCGATTAATCTATTTTGTCATTTTTTTGTTGGGGATAAATAAGCTTAAATATTGAATTTTGGATTGATTCCTTGATGGGTTTTTATTTTCAGGTGTTGATTTTGTAAGAGGAGCTTAAAGATCACTGTTTTGATATGAATCTTCCTTTGTGATTTTTTGGAGGAGTTTGCAGTTTTGGGTGGACTTTGTCTTTGATGGGTTTTTCTTGTATATTAATCTAGAAGTAGGGGCTGAAAGATCACTGCTTGACAAGGATTTTTCTTTGTGATTTTGGGAGATATAGTTGACGAAATACATAGTTTCAGATCGATTTGCTCATGGGTCAAGCTTAGATTTTGATATAAGTCACATCTTGAAGTATAAGCAGTTGTGGATTAGTTGAGAGTTGAGAAAGTGGTATTGGAAATGGAGAATCAGGCAGTTCATGTGAATATCGTCAGGGAAGAAGATGATGAAGATTTTTGTAGTTGTTGTGAAGATGAGGAAGTGTGGAAGGAGACTGAAGAATTGGTGAAGGAAGAGTCAAAAGAAGATCTTGATGAATTTTCAGTGAAGATGTTCTTCAAGGGCATCTCAATATCTGATGTTGAAGACTCTGGTTCTGGGATTTCTGGAATTGGAGTGGTCATGGAAAGATCAGCCAATGTTCCTGTTATTCAGGTGCAGAAAAAGCTTGATCTTTATGTTGAGGAATCTGTGGCTGAATACTTAGCTCTAATGGATGGTCTGGTGGAGGCTGCCCAAAATAACATCAGGAGGGTATATGCTTTTACCGATTCCGAGTTGTTGTTTGACCAGGTGAGTCATTCATTCATTCTGAAATTGGCATTGCTCTTCTAAAATTCTTAAAAATTTCTCAATCTCAGATGATAAGATTTGCATAATCAAATTTGAAAATCGTTGCCATTGTTGATATAAGTTTTGCATGAGGTTTTAGAAATTGGCATTGTTATATGAGTATATTGCCATTGTTTTATCATTTTATAGTTTGTCATTCTTCAGAATTTCTTGATGCAAAACATAGAATTTTATTATTTTCTTTTTCAGTTTTGTTGCTTTTTTAATTTCTATACTCTGAAATTTAATTTTGTGTGTGTGTGTGTGTGTTTTTTTTTAAAATTAATTCTGGTTTACTTTCATTTGTTATAAGGGGGGTTGTTTCTTTCTTTGGAGGGACAATTTTACAGGTTCATTACGAAATGCAATTTCAGCATTATGTATTCCACTTAAGAAAAATGAGACCAGTTTATATTTTTCGTGCGTCTATAACTTTCCTCTAATGATGAATTGCCTTGGCAAAGTTGTTCCTTTGGGTTGTAACTTGTAACTCCTATGCTTCTTGGGGCACAAGAATAGTGGATAATCTTGTAAACATGGTTCTAAATGAATCTCAGCATTAGCTCTTACTTAAAGACAATATAAGAAGGAATTTGGGATTTGGTGACAAGGGATGGCAGGGAAAGTATCGAAGTATTCTTCTGGCTTAATAATTGAATCAGTCGTTGTCGTTGACATTGAATTGGAGAATTATTTTTTAGTGAAAAAATGGTGCAAAAATGAACCTTTAGAACCAAGTATGAAGAGAAATAATCACAATTATCTCTTTCTGGATTTACTTGAACCCATGAATTATGAACCTGTCATTAACATCGTTGTTAAGCATGAGCTTCTTTGATTTGGTCTGGATATGAAGTTGGTAGTATTTATTAATCTAAAAAAATTAATAAACAATGGATTTTCTATCAATCCATAGTTGCATGAGGTATGTATTCTCCGGACAAACTAAGATAGCACTACAGCTTGCTCACAAATGGTTAAACTGGCACTAAACTTGATCTTTTCTAATTTGGAATAAATAAGATCATATGTCACATGGAGCTTACTACATTAATACCAATGGTTGTCTCTAATGGAAGGACAATTTTGAGACAAGAGGTAGAGAGGGGACATTGATAAATTGAAAATTTAGGGAGGAGATGTAAAGTCTGAAAACTCCAAAGTTTTGGTTTGCTAGATAATTTACCTGTTTCTGGAATAAAGGATGGTGTCATGTCATTGCTTATGGGGAATTTCTTGATTTTACCTTACATGGATTTAATTGAAATAATGCATTTTTCAGCATGATTGTTATTGCATGTGATTGATAGCTAACAACACAAATAGTGTGTGTATATATATATATATATTTGAGTTTTTAAATGTGATTTGGTGTGTGGTTTGAATCTCTTACAGTTATCACATGAGGAAAAGCTTGAGATCCCGCTTCTGATGGCACTTAGGGAAAGGATTCTAGAACATGCCAGTAATCTTGAAGCGTTTGATTTGAAACTTGTTCCCAGTATTGATCTTGAGCAGCCTTTGCAACTAGCCAAAGTGGCAATTGGGGTTGTTTCTTTTCCTTCCCAGGGTGATAAATCACTTGAAAACTGTTTTATCTGTCGTGATGACAAGCAATCGCTGATGATGATTACCATGAAATGTTCTCACAAGTTCTGCTCGAATTGTATGAGAACCTATGCTGATGGGAAAGTGCAGTCCTCTCAAGTCCCAATAAAATGCCCTCAGATGGGATGCAAATATTACATCTCTACCGCTGAGTGCAGATCCTTTCTTCCAGTCACTTCCTTTGAATCTTTAGAGAGAGCACTTGCTGAAGCAAATGTTCTCCATTCAGATAGAATCTACTGCCCATATTCAAATTGTTCTGTCCTGCTTGATCCTCGTGAATGTTTGTCAACTAGAGCAAGTTCATCTAGTCAATCAGATACTAGCTGTGTTGACTGCCCAGTTTGCCATAGGCTTATCTGCTGTGTATGTGGTGTTCCTTGGCATTCTTCGATGAGATGTGAAGACTACCAAAACCTCCCATTGGAAGAGAGAGATGCTGCAGACATTACCTTGCATCGCTTGGCACAAAATCAAAGGTGGAAACGATGTCAGCAGTGCCGTAGAATGATTGAGCTTACTCAAGGTTGCTACCACATGACCTGCCGGTATGGGACTTTCTTTCTACTTTTTTCTGAGATCTTGTTTTAGAGATGTTCATTTATTGAATGATGTAAAGCTGATCTGACCATGATTTATTCTTGGAATCTTAGAAACTGATTTTGATGTAGTAGCAGTGTGTTTTAGATATTGACCTTATAAATTAAATGCATCAGTAGCCTACAAACCTACCTTTATTGATGACAGAACAAATAATTTATTGCCCAGATCCAACCCAAATAGAAAGTGTTGTGACTACACTTACAAGTTACAGCAACAACAAAGGCCTAGTCCCAAATTTTTTGGGGTCAGCTATGGATCCTCTACAGATTAGTTAGGGTCAGCCACATCTATTCTTTTCCTCCATCTTATTCAATCCAGCCATGAAAAACAATATAATCATCCTCTCTCACCTACATATCCCTTACCATCATATTGTACTCGTATAGATTATATTATTATTACTAAAAAGTATCCTAACAAAAGCTGAATGGATAATAAGTAAAATATTAAGTCAATTTTGAAACTCTCAATGTTCATGCAGTCAAAGCTTTAAGAATAGAATTTTCTTTTTGTGATTATTAAACTTCAGACAATGCAACAGTTCCTGCAGGGATTTTAAGGTATCCAGTGCAGCTGATCCAAATATCAGTCCAGCCAATTAAAAAATGATAATCAATCTTTCTTGATAATTAAATTTTTACACCAGGTTTGGTACCATCAGATCTTTTCCAAAAATCATGTATAAATTATAGTGTCAGTGTTTCGTTTATAATAGTAAGAGAACCAATGTGCCTTGGTCCTATTGAGCCCCAATTTGGCATCACACATGCTTAGGAGTATAAATATTGGCCTTAATGATGCTCCACAACCAAGAAAGGAATTGAAAGCAGAGAGAGAGAGAGATGCAAATTTTTCTTGATGCGGTGAATCTAACTTCTCAAGTTCTTTTGATGCCCATATTTTTCTTAGCTCTCTGGATAAGTGATTGGATTAGGAAATTTAGATACTAATTTTTAAGAAAGTTGATTTCTATGTACATCATATTCGCCTTTGTATTTGTTAAGATTAACCTGGATTCATTTTGTTCTCTTTCTGCTGGGAGATGACACCTGGAGTGAACTAAATTTAGATCTTTACTAGTTGAATTTCCTTCCATACTTGGAACCTTTCTTTTAATTTAACAAATGGAGTGGAATTTTCTGTTGACTGCATCTTATGATTTGATTAAGATGGGAGTAAGCTGTTGATGATTCATGTTAACACTCAAATCACAGCTGCAACCATAAAGTTCAAAATGTTTATTTCTTATAATTAAACTCAAAATAACCCAGCCAAACCTTTATAAAAGTGTAAACTAAGTATGATGATTTTTAAGGTAAAGACAATAAGTGTAAAAACTAACTATTTTGATTCTGGTACCTTAGGAAAGATTTAGGATTGTTAGGTCACTTTGCTTGGTATTCTTTCAATATTTTGTATGCACAAATGCACTGCATTATAGTGCTGAATTATGGATTATATTTATATTCAACTTTGATGGCATGATTTTAAGTTGCCAGAGACAATTTTGTTAACATCTCTCATTTTCAGGTGTGGACATGAGTTCTGTTATTCTTGTGGTGCGGAATATAGTGAAGGCCAACAGACCTGTCAATGTGCCTTTTGGGATGAAGACAACTCTGAAGACTTTACCCACTCTATGCAAGAATCGGAACAATGGGCATGGGAGACTTTCAATTCGCTCCCTATGATTATGCTAGAATGCTGAACCGAACTCTTTTGATGCCTAGCTTAAGTGCTTCCTTGTTTTACAAAGAAGTTGATCTCTTGAAACCAATTTCCTTTGATAAAGTGTTCCAATTTGACAAGTTCAATTCACTCTGCGCTGGATTTGTCCGATTGGGTCGATACTCGGATCTTTTTAATCAGACTGGAGTGTTTGAGCTTCATAAAGGAAGTGGAAGGAAGTGGACAATTGAGAGAGATTTAGATCAGTTGAGACAGCATACAGAGGACCCTATTGATGGATATGAGGTGATACGCATAGCTGGGAAGAACCCTTTTTGTGGCATGATCATTGGCCTGTTGAGGACTATGCCAAGGTCTTTGAGTGCTTAGTTTTGGTGGATGAGATTACCAAAGAAGCAGATAAAGTTGTAACAAAGATTAGAGAGAAAGTAATGGAGCTGAGAAGCAATACCGAGCCTGTACAAGATGGGGCTAATTCTGAGGGGTCTACATTGCAGCTAGTCCCTTATGTAGCTGTCCATATGAGGATAGAGATAGATTGGATGATTCACTGTAAGAAGTTAGAGCAGAGATTAAACATAAGCCAAATTTGTAGCAGCAAGGAGGAGATTATTGAAAGAGTGGGTAACATTGTGGGCCTGAAGACCCCAACTGTAGTTTACCTTGCTGTGGCTGATAGTCTTCTTGAAGATTCTTCTATATTGAATGGTTGGAAGGAAGGCTTGCTTCCTTTGGAGAAGAAGAAATTGGGTGTTGATGGAATTTACAAGAAGTATCCCTATCTCATTCAATCAGCAATTGATTATGAAGTGTGTTTAAGGGCTGATGTCTTTGTTGGCAACAGCTTTTCTACATTTTCAAGTCTCATAGCTCTTGAGAGAACACAGAAGATGATCAAAATGGGCGTCACAAGCTCGTGCGGGATGCATGTAAGGTGGCCATCATATGCGTATAACATATTAGGGGAATCGAAGGGCCTCGAAGCTGGATGACAAATATGTCAGATTCAAGCCTTCAAGCTATTAGCTATGGCTCTAATGACATCTCTTGTTGATGTTCATGGTATGTGATTCTGCTGCGATCTTTCCCATTTGATGGAGTTATTGAGGTTGCTTTCCTTTTTGAAATATATAGATAGTTACACTGTCATACACTGGCAGAATTGGTTGGTATAGTTACAATTTAACAGGGAATTTTATTTATTTATTTTTTCATAGACAAAATCAGTGATAGATAATGTCCAGATAGCAGTTTGATACTGAATTGGTACATGTTGCCCTTATGTAATTTTGTGTATTGCTTTTTTTTTTTCTTCAACTCAGTGGCTACATCTTTTGTAGATTTTCCTACAGCACTCTTATGTAATCACTTGTACATTTATTATTCAGTAATAGAGATCCCTTCAGATTTCGCATTACTTGTTGGATTTTCTATGTTGTTGAAGGTAAATATGTTGTGCTTTTTGGAAAAGTTGGATCGCAGTAATTAAAATGATCTTGGGGAGCCTTAAATTTTGTGCAGGCTGCTATTTAGAGAACAAACGTCCTAACTATTTCTCTGTTTGTGGGCGATACTGTGAGTCTGAGGGAAATGAAAAGAAAATTTGAATTGAGTGGCACTGGTATGCTGGTATGTCTCAGTTTGCTGATCTTCCGAGAATTCAAACACAGGATTTCCTTTCTCCCCCACCACCACCACACACACCCCCCCCCCCCCCGGCCCACTTTTTTTTCCTTCTAATTTCCATTTTTGAACCTTCATTTTCATAGTTAATTTGACGTTCAGAGGCAGTCTATTGTGCTGAGGATCCAACTTTTGCTCTTGATGGATTTGATTCTTAAGGTACTTACATTCATCTTTGTCCTAAACTTCATTTAGAAAATGTCATTGTCACCTGTTCTTGCCAAATGGAAGTCAAACTTCATCTTATAAAGTTGCAAAATTTTCCTGATCTTGCACATGCAATTATGCGAATTAGCCCCGTTATGCATAATGTCATCTTTACCTGTTTTTGCCAAATGGAAGTCAAAGTTCATCTTATGAAGTTGCAACATTTCCTGATTTTGCACGTGCAAATTAGCCCCCATGTGCAAAATGTCATCTTTACCTGTTCATGGTCAAAGTTAATCTTATAAAGTCGCAAAATTTCTTGATCTTGCACATGCAATTAGATTTAGACCCCATATGCAAAATGTCATCTTTACCTGTTCTTGCCCAATGAAGTCAAAGTTAATCTTATAGAGTTGCAAAATTTCTCAGATCCTGCATATGCAAATTAGCCTCCATAAGCGAAATACATCTTTCTCTGTTCTTGCATAATAAAAGTCAAAGTCAATCTTATAAAGTTGTAAAATTTCCCTGATCGTGCATTTGCAAATTTCCTGAACTTGCATATATAAATTGTTATGCGTTTCGTTTTGCATTTTTAAAGTACATTTGTTATGCGTAATTATCTCTTATTACAAATGGTACGAGTAATGTTGCATTTATGCCATCATTTTCATTGATAAAGGACTTGGTGAATCAAAGAGTCTAGTATATATTTTGTACTTAAGCAATTGCATTGATTTTAAATTGATTAGACATTATTATTGTAAGAGAAAATCATATCATAGGAGTTCAGCAAAATGACAATTGGAATATGGGGGATCTCCAGGTTGCTTACTTCTCAATGATCCTCTGCTTTCTGAGCTTTTCTCTCCTCTTTATTCCTTCTTTCTTTTACTTGAAGGTTGGTGCAGCTAGGAAAAGGTTTAGCCAGTCACCCACTTTGTCACCTCCACATTAATTAAGGAATTATGGTCCCTCCTGATGGTCAAATGTAAAGATTCTTTTGGCGTATCCTCTTTGTTTTATTTTATGGTATAGTGCTTTTACTGAACATTTAGATAATCCTAGAGTCCTTGAGTGGAAGTGGAAAACATTTACAGCTCAGAAGTTTAGGTAATGTGGAGTGTGGACTTTAATGGTGTGTCTTGCTATGTATCTTGAGTAGCTGCTCTAATCAGGCTGTTCTCATAATTGAACTAGGCATCACTTATGAGCATTTATTTGTTTAGCCTTTTAGTTAAATTTGAGGTCACGATAGCCACACTCTTCCATTAAATGTCAACATTGGGGTTTGAATAATTTAACTAGAGCAGTTTATGACATGGCTGCAGATAAAATCATAAAAAAAAATAATAATAAATAAATGCAGTCCTAACTTAGTAGGTATAAGACTGAACCAGTCAACCAGGCCTTTAATTTTAGGCTTTTACTAATTAGTTTACATCATGCTTGAAATGATTAGTACTAAAAGCTATTTGAATGACCTTTTAGTTGGGTGATTAAAGTACTAGAGTCTACTCTCTGCTTCAATTGTTTTTTGTTTCTTGCTGTTTATATTATATTAGAATCTTTCAATTATGTTCTTAACACAATACAGGATGGAAATTCTATTTTTTGGCATACTCTCATAGTGCAAATAAAAGTGTTGTCAGTGAGAAAGTGATTTTCTAATCACAATTTTCCATGTTAACCGTTGTGAAAAAATTTGTGTGCCTAGCATAATTCATGAATAATGGAATCCATTTCTTTGTCTTGTTAGTAGGTGTAGCCTTTTGATAAAAGCTTCAACTTTCAAGGCCACTGACTTGCGTGACAATTTTTCCCTAAGGCAGTAAATGCAATTGCATGTTTTCTTTGGGTTAGTTATGCCAGACTATTCGGCCTTTAAAGTAGTACCTGAACTATGTATTATATTTGTTGAAGGAAGCTATGAGTGGGAGTCAATGGGAGGTGTTAGGAATTAGGATTCCCCGTTGAAATGAAATACATGGTAGGTACTATAACTCTATAAGATTATGATGTGAATATGGAGGTGGTAGATCGGGTATCCAATGTTTTGCCACTGTATTTAGTATCTATATTCTGTACCTAGGCCCCGAGCTTGTGATTGCTGTTTTAGATTGTAGCCAACCGGCTCTCTTGACTTGCTTGTTAATAATAAAGATTGTATTCAGGAATTGGGTAATGAATATTTGTACATTGCAGTCTGGTTATTTGTAATTGGTAATATCTGGGTTGTTGTCGCTTGTTAAGCACGTCTCATCATTTCTTCAAATCAGCATCTACAATTAGGAATCCGGTAGCAGTGTTGGGCGTAACTCGCAAAGACTTCACTACAGCCACAGAAATAATTGCTGGATTTTCATCAAATGATGCATGATTCTTTCTGAATTCACATGTATATTAGGTTATGAACTATAGCCTGTTTATAGGACTCAATAGCAAGAATATGGTGTTGCAAAGCAAGCAAAGTCATATCATCCCAATTTTTTTTTTTTTGATAAGTAAGAAAGATATATATTCAAAAACACTGACTCATGAAGAAAATCACAAGGTAGAATAAAAAGTATAGAAAAAGATGATAAAAAACCGAAAGAAAAGATACTAATTACAAAGAAGGGAATTAAGGAACATAGGGAGAGAATCACTAGAGGAGAGTCCCCAAGACCTAGACCAATAAAAAGGGAGCCACTGAAAGATGCCAATAATTGATCATCAGAACTTTTCATGTCCTCAAACGTCCTCCAATTTCGCTCCCTCCACAAACATCATATTAAGTACAGCGGAGCTAAATTCCAAATATTAGACGAATGCTTCTCAAGCCAATTCTACCAACCAAAGAGAGTATCCGCAATTGATCTTAGCAAAACCCAAGAAATCCTAAAAGATCTAAACATCAAACTCCACAACCGATAAGCCTTACCACAATGCAGTAGCAAATGATCTACCGTTTTCCCATTACAACAACACATAATACACTAGTCAACAAAGTCCATCTCTCTACCCCTCAAATTGTCACCTGTCAGGATTTTATCCCATATAGCAGTTCACATAAAGAAAGAAACATGCCGAGGGGCCTTAACCTTCCAAACACTTTTCCAAGGAAATATAATAGACATGAGTCCTCTTAACTTATTATAAAACGATCGGATATCAAAATTCCCATTTTTTGTCAACTTCCATCGCATACGATCTCCATTCTCAGTTCGAGGTAAATTAGAGCCCAAGGTACAAAGAAATGCATCCACACCACCCATTTCCCAATCATTTGGTCTCCGAATGAAACGAACATCCTAGCTTCTCTGTTTCTCTATCCCCAACCGTTCAAGAGAATAGGCCACTAATGCCCCTTTATTGGAGGCAATCTCATACACAACCGGAAAAGTCAATTGAAGTGAAGAATTCCCACACCATTGATCTGTCCAAATGCACCCACAAAAATTTGCATAAATAACACTACAATAATCATCACTCTTGTTACACCCTTTGTTTTTTCAGCTTTTTAAACATTGGCTGTTTGAAAAAGCCATGCCTATAATAAACATTCCAAATATGAAGTTTTTAAAAGTTGTTACTTTGAAAATGTACAATTTCAAACGGCGCATGATATTGCTACACACTAGTAAATGAACATACCACCAAGCTAAACTGATTAGCAAATACAACTGGGACACCCATCTGTGATTGCATCCATGACCTCACCCTCCACCAAAGTATGAGAATGCGGGATGCCATTTGGTCCAAAACAACTGGTTATAAGAAGCTCAACAATGTAAATTTCAGCAACTCCTATAAGATAACATAGAAGAGCACCAGTTTTGAATGATTTACCAAAACATTGCTCATCTAACCACAGATGTCAGTCTTTAAAATGGAAATATATGTTTCATTAGCTTTACTTTTAAATTCAGTGACATAGTAAATATTCTCAGTTCACTTACATAAGAAATGTTCTCTATTCTATTTCCTTTCCTTTCGAGAAGAGAGCCATGGATCAAGCATAAATTCTTCTCCTCAATTTTATGCAAGGACCATCAGAATCACAATTTTCCAGTATGTAATGACTAAGAAAACTACATAGAAAGAAAAGAGCCAATTTCTGCATGGGGCTGTGAATGAAGTTGGAGTGAGTAGAGTGAGAAACTCTCTCCCTCCCTTTAAGCATTGTTGGGAAGCTGCAACTTATTTTCCTAATTTCAAGAGGAATCCTGTCTTTGCTTCATTGGATATAGTCTTCATAGTAGTTGTCACTTATCACAGAAACAAACCTCTCAAGCCAAGGAAGCTGATGGATATCTTTCATAGCATCTACATAGGAGTCTGTACAGCGGGGTGGGGATTGGTAGGGGTGATGGTCACTCAAACTAAAACCTCCGGCAAGGAACCGTTGGATCAATGCCAGCTGTGATCTTTCTTGTTCCGAGTATGCATCCATAATCATAGGGAGCGAATTGAAAGTCTNGCTACTGCTAGGTTTTACTATTGCTATTCAGAAGCCAACAGAAATTTGCCAAGTGTCATGCAAAAAACAATCACACATCATCGCACGTGTAAGCAATGACATAATCAGCCTCGCACGTGTAAGCGATGACATAATCAGCTTCGCACGTGTAAGCGATGACACAATCAGTCAGCACGTGCAAGCGATGACATAAGCGGACCAATCAAGCTCTGCCACGTGTCACCAATCAGACTCCGCCACGTGTCACTTACCTACCCCAAAACTCCTATAAATAGAAGCCTTCCTAAGGCATTTGAGGGGGATCTGAAGAGAGCTGAGAAGGAGATCCAGAGATTTGGAGAGAGGACCAGGCCATTGGAAGCACTCAGAAGTCTAGAAGCTCTGCCGGAACCAAGCTCTAAAGCCTCCAAGAACTTCAAGAACTTCAACTTCGAATACGAAGAAAATTCGAAGGAAAATCATCCAAATCATTCGCCTAGATCCAAAAGTTTGCTGGAATCAAGCTCAAAAGCCTCCAGAAACATCAACAAATCACAAATCAATGAAGCTCTACGGATCAAGCCTCTAAAGCCCCGAAGAACTTCCACCATAAACCTTCGAATACCAAGAACATTCGAAAAGGAATCATCCAAATCATATTCCTAAATCTCAAAGTTCACTGGAATCAAGCTCAAGAGCCTCCAGAAACATCAACAAATTACAAATCAATGAAGCTCTACGGATCAAGCCTCTAAAGCCCCGAAGAACTTCCACCACAAATCTTCAAAGACGAAGAACACATCAAGAAGACGAAGAACACGAAGAACGTGAAGAACAAAGGATTTCTAACAAGCTCATAGCCAGAGATTCATTGTAATTCCGTTTCAACAATCTTCGATCCATCCTTCAGCCAAATTGAAGGATACTTTGTGTTCAAGTGAAAATCACATTACCACAAATCCAATTAACAAATCTTTCAAGGAGATCGAATCAGAGGATAACTCTTTTGTAATCAACAGAGAATTGTACCACACATTCATCAATACAAATTTACATTTGTGACACTATTTTTACTTGTTTGACTTTATTTCGAACCGAGAAATTTAGTCGTCCACAAATATTTTAACAGTTTTTTTCATTTCCCATAAAAACTGTATCAAAACTTCCCTTATTAATATCATATACAAAAATATTATGCCATGTTGCTATTAATTATGCTCATTATTTCAAATTATTAGCTGTCATTATTTGGGAATATTACCCCTCTCGGTATGGAGCTGGTATCTCATGCGCTCGGGATATGAGATTTATGACTCATTAATATGTGTAGGGCTTACATGTCATGAGACATAAGTCTCATAGGTTGAGTGCATACAAAACTTTCACTGGGGTGTGTGGAGTTCGAGCTATTTCAAACTAAATACGAGTTAACTTCAGTATACTGGAATTGATACGATATAGACAGTGTTTAATTTTTGCTAAGTATTTGCATTGTGTGGAGTAATGAAGCTAACCCCTGTCCAATCACTATATATATTGATTATGAATAATAAAATTTACTATTGTTTTCTAAATTTTTTTATAAAAAAAATGAAGATATGAATCACCTATAAAATCAAATGGTTTTTCATATAAAATGAGTTTGTTATTACTATTGGGAGGGTTGTTTTTTGGAAACACATACTCTTAGTGTGGAAATAGTGTTGTCAAATAGATTTGGAGAAATTTTAAGGAGATTGGAGTAAATACCCAAGCTAGCATTAACATTTTTCACTATATATATATAAATAATAAATAGAGGCAAACTTACTGAAATCTTTAAGTAACAAATAGTAAGCATGTCTATTTACAAATTTATTAAAAATGAATAAAAATAAGATTATAAATAAAAAATGAAGTTTAACAAAATTATAAAGTAATTAATTAAAAGAAATGAGATAGAGCAAATGCATAGTAAGAAATGTTATGTTTACAACATTTTCACAACAAATCATACGTGGCAGGTTATTACCAATTGTTATTGATTAACAAAAAAACTAATTTTAGTGGTAGATTTAAATTAAAACCAATAACAATTAACAACCTATGAATTATTGTAAAAATGTTATGATTGTAACACTTTCCAATATATAGTTACAACAATTCGAGGAAGGGAAAGGAATTCTAAAATGCACCAAAATAGTGAGATGGATGTTTTGCAATGGTCACACATAATTTCATATGGAAAATTCCAATGCTACTCTATTTTACAATTCTAAAAAGCTACTTTATCATTATATCATACCATTTTACAATACTTCCACATCCTAAACTTCTATTTCCCTCTTTTACTCATTAAAATAATTTATCTACATAATAAAATTATATATCTCAAAATTATATATTTTCTCTCCCATCTCTCCCCTCTCTCTACATAATAAAATATTATTATTTTTTATAATACTTGCTACAGTGCAATTCTATGTTTAGAATTGCACTGTAGCAATATTGCAAAAAAATTTGCAATACTGCTATTTAGCATTCTCTAATGCAGATGGTTTTAGGGTTTAAAATTTCAAATTTCTCTTAAATTTGACATTAATATTTTCCAATACTAATGCTCTGACATTGCAATTGCAAGTTTCCAATTCATCCATCCCTTAAAATAACATGAGCATGTGATTATTATTTATTTTATTGTAATAATTAATTGTTAATAATAATAAATAGCTACTTGCACATGAAAAAGGACATTCACAGATCACGACCTTGTGAGGTATCGAGGGCGGTTTATGAAGGTGAGGGGGGTCCTTTACGTGGATTTCCACTAATACCCCTTTTGACATTCTTACCTCAAAGTTTACAAAATTAAATGTTTATCCGCTATTTATTGAAGCTAGTACGTGTTTATCTTATATAAGTTGTGAGTGATATAAATCCTATAACAAGTATATTGGCACGTTTTCACATAGAGATTATTTTTATTATTATTATTTTTGGTTAAAATGTAAAAAAATTAATTAAGTTTTTTTTAAATTTTATTTCAATTCCTTAAATTTGTTTTCATTTATCTTAGTCATTTAACTATTAAATTTATTTAATTAATATTTTTTTATTAACATTTGCTATATGTTGTGGTTAATTTTTCAATTTTAAATAAAAAAGAAATTTAAAAAATTTAATTTTTTTTGAATTAATTACTAGTTTAAATATTTTTCAGATTTTTTTAAAAAAATTTAACAAAAATTGATAAAAAAATTTTAATTGAATAAATTTAAAATTTAAAAGACTGAAATAAATAAAAGTAAATTAAAAAACTAAAATAAAATCTAAAAAAATATAGAGCATCAAATTTGAATTTTAACTTAATTTAAAAAGAAAAAGAAGAAAAAAATATAGAGATTATTTGTTGTCAATGTCATCACTCATCAATTTGCAGAGTGGAAAGTTATTGGACAGGTAGTAGTTGCTTTAATGAAGACAAACTCATCGCTCACCATTCATTGTGGGAAAGTTTCGTTTTTTGCGAGGGCAAACTTATAAATTTTAAAACAACAGAGACAAACAATTTTATGGCAGTACAACTCAATATATGATGACTGATGATTACACAGTACGTTGCAATAATATCCTCAAGACTTGTGCTCATCTCAATTCTTTTAAATTACCTTAATTACTGGATGATGTATATAACAGTCTATTTTCTACTCTTAATTATAAACCCCATTCTCCCAGTTAATATGAGCCTAGTACATAAAACACTGTAACTCGTAGTTGGAGGAATATCCTTTCCTCCTCTTTCTTCTTGACAAGACTAGACTATTGTCACTTGATGAAAAATTATAAAGTTCTCATGATAGATAAGTAATGTAATTTACTATTTTAGTAAAAAATTTCAATTTGTTTAAAATTGTGAAATTTTAAATAAAAACTAAATAGTGACTTAACAAATTTTAAATAAGTGAGAGTCTTTTATTAGAATGGTGGACAAATGACGTGGTCTATCATGAGAATCATATAATTTCTCGTAGAGAACGGCCTAACTAGGCCCGCTTCTAAACCTTAGATCCACCGCTGTCTACTTCAATGATTTGCAGATATTTCATTTAACCATCTAGGATTGGAAACTACCAAAAACCTACCTCAATAAACTTGAGACCTTACCATAGAGTCGTACATTGAGATTGATGAGTTCATATCAAAGACTTCTTCTTTTTTTATTCAAAAAAAAAAGGGTCGAACTCGAATTTTGTATGGATGACATGAAGTTCCTAAAATAACATATCACCTTGTTTTTACTATTGTTTGCAATATGATTTGAAAAATCAAGGAACAATGTAGGCAAAAAACTCACTTCAAAAAACACCACTTTGCTTAATAATAACTCAACTGAGGAGCACATAAAAAGAGATAATTATTATTATTATTTAGATGATTATAACATGCTACTAACTCAGCAGCTCGTACCATTTTTTTTAGATCCTCAAATACTTTATACATGAAAAGGTGTTAGTTCAGTTACAAAGCCTTTAGCAATCAAGATAGTTAGTTAAAGCCACTTCCAAAATAATTCTTACTTTCCACTTGTATCGTAAGCCCAATGAATTAGATGGGCAGCTAAAGTTGTTTTAAAGGAAAGTTATAGTAAATTAAAGGATTCTAAACTGTGCATGGATCCTTAAAATAAATTATAACATTTAGTGAAATTGGAAAATTGCATCCGTCCAGAAGATATCTATCCAGATGATCTCAAGCTTGAGTGGATGTGATGTGAGTTTAGCTAGGTTGAGAGCATTTCTAGCGGTCTAGTCATATTTTCATCCAATTTGGAGAGTAATTTATTATTCTTATTATTTATTCTGACCTCCTACTCTTTTCAATTTCCAACAAACACTCTATCATTTGATTAATTTCTTTATTGTATTTAAATATTATTTCTTTATTCTTACTTTAATCTCCCTTTATTTTTTATTTTTAATCTCTCCATTCTTTTGAAAGGAGAGAGTGAAAGAGAAACTAATATTTTAGTTTGACTTCAACATTTTTATCCTGAAAAATTATTTTGCTAATGAACATTAACTTTTGAGACCAAGAGAGTGATTATTATTCATGAGAAAAAACTTTTTGCAATTTAGAGATTCTGTTGGAGTTGTATTTTAAGGGTTTACTCTCTAAAATAGAGAAAACTTTGACATTGATTCAATTGAGAATTTTCCAAAAAGAAATTATCTTTAGCGATGGAAGTAGCTAACCTGATACTTGCGAATATTTGGGGAGTTTGAAACTCCAAACTGTCATGTACCTAATTTCTACTTAATTTATAAATTCCATTTATTAAAAAAAAAAAAATTACTCATATAATTCCTCCTTCAATCATAATACTTTCTTTCAAATTTTGTATAGATTTCACTTCTTGATTATGTTACAATCTTCAAAGAGACAATCCGTTGCTTTGTTCCCCCCTAACATGGAAATTTAAAACTCTTTAAATACCTACTTATACTTCTGGATATGTTTAGTCCCATCGTTCCATGTTGTTGTGAAATAATATGTTTACATAAGGATTAAAGAATAAAAGGAGAGAAGTCAACACATATAATTTACGTAGTTCAGCAATATATTTACATTCAAAGAAGGAAGTGGCTAATAATTTACTATATGAGAAAATAGGGTTATAATCGTGTTTATATAATCTATTATATGAGAAAAGTATTGTCTTGCTCATTGTGCTCTACTCCACTGGGCTACACCCGCAATGCCTCCAAGTCAATAGTCCAATATCAAATATGAGCCAACTCTAACGCATAGAAATTAGGTAATTATAAAAAAGAATTTTTTAGAATTGATTTCAAGACGCTTAATAGAAATTTTAAACACAATATCTTATAGGTCTTATGAAATCTTAGGAAACGCAAACCTTAGCCCCAACACTCCCATAAAAGTAGTTATCCATTCCTTTATCAGTTGTAGCAACACACTTATTCACGAATGAACATATTAATAAAAGTAGAATATAGTAAATAGAAAGAAATATCTGTCAACACGGTGTGTCCATCTCCTTTTTGGTTGTCTTAAGCATATAGGGCTCATACTTACGCATTTTTTATTATCTTTAACCCAATAAAAAAGGAAAAGAAAAAAGAGAGACAGAAATGTTCTATTAGTTATATATTTATATATATATATATATAAAATAAAAGATGTTCTATTAGTAAGAGTTCGGTTAACAAATTCCTTTTATTAATAAATTTTTTAAAAAAATTATAGTTATTTTTTCATCTTTCCATGAGAAATGTACTAAAATAGTTGATTAACGAACGAAGGCACCCATTAGTAAAATCTTAGTAGTATTTGAACAGCATGCACAAGCAGTCAGATGCACATAAAAGTTGGAAGAGAACCTGTCCAGAAAAGATAAGGGAAGTGGGAGGGATAGGGTATCGTTGACGGCATATAAAAACGAGAATAGCCGATCGAAAAGGAACAAAAGTACGGTGTCAGAAAAATAATATGAGACAATGAGGGTCGGGTGAGTGACAATTGCTACAGTACTAGTACAACGTGGTCCATGCCATTATGCCAAAGCCACTGCCACTGCCACATCACAATCGCAATCAAGCCCACACATCTCACGTGTGCTGTACCTGTCTGTGTTATTATGGAATACGGAGCATTGTATTGTATGCGTAGCGTGTAGGGCGGGTGTTCACTGTTCAGTCATCACCGTTGCAATGTTGCGAATCTCACAAGTTATAATAAAATAAAAGAGCAAGGATTACAAATTTTGCCACAGAGGTGGAGTTGTACTCTCACTGTTTTTACTCCACCATTTGCAATTTTACGTAAATAAATTGTGATAAAAATTGTGATTTTAATATTTTTTAAAATAAAAACTGACAAACATAGACACAGTAGTCTTACTTTGAGTAATTTTTAATGCTATGAAAGTAATATTCTCTATTCTTATATGAGAAGTAGGTTCCATGGTAAGACCCACGCGTAAAGTTTCCTCTTAACGTGAGAAAAGAGAGTATTACTTCCGAAGCGCCAAACTTTTTCCCTCACTTTGTCGTATGTGCTCTCTCTAGAGCAATTTCCAACCCAAAAGCCAAAAGGGCCAAACCCAAACAGCTTTTACAGGTGCTTTTCTAGCTCACGAACCTATGTTACTGCCTTTGGAGTTTGGACTTATATTGAAATGTCATAAGCATCTATGCGTGACAGTCAATAAAGTTGAGTACTTATTGGTATATCCGGTTCTCCACTCTTGGGACTTGGGAACCTGGCTCTGGCTGCTTCCTCCGCTAGAGATAAAACCTTGATAAAGAAGACAACAATTGCCTTCCAATTCATGGAACACAAAATTAATGGACCTACCCTTGATAAAGAAGACAACAAGTATTGCCAATTATGCAAAGGAAATAAAGGTTCTATGATGTTACATATTATTAACTTCTATTTTTTTTTTTTTTTGATAAGTATTATTAACTTCTATTGACTCGGTATGATTAGTTTTAGTCTTTTTAAGTGGTTGTTGCCTACTCTTAAGCTAGAGTTTGAATTAAATTTGAATTAATTTTGTAGATTAGAGTTCAAAATTTCAAATAAGGTAATATTGATCAACTAAAGTGCTTGCTCTTTTGAATCAATTTTGTTAGGCTTTTATGGATGTATTTGGGTTGAATAATTTGAATAATGTTATAGTTGGGTATGATTAAGAGGTGATTAAAGGTCGTAAGGTTTTGATTTGCTCAAAGATAATGAGTTAATATGATTTTTTGTCTAAATCAATTTTGACCTAATTTGAATTCGAAATGAGAGATATATAACTATTTGAAATTAACAAAATTGTGTTTTCGAGAGTTCCCTCAAATCTTAGTAAATGCTCACTCGAACAAAAATGGTGACAAACACTAAATTGACATTGAAGGCTTGACAACGTAATAGTAGATTCTTATAAACAATTTGTCAGTGAATTTAGTATAGGATTTGATTATTGGAGTGGTTTTCTTCTGAAGATGTTCTTTATTGGTTTTTCACTTCGTTATTAAATTTGTGTGCCTATATATAGCTTTCATTATTATTGTTTTAGATTTAGTGATTGATTACTGTGGTTGAAATACTTGATTGGATTATATGTTTGGAACACCCTTAATTTGTTAAATAAATCAATTAATGTCGCATAAGTGTTTGGGGTCTAAACACTATTTTTCAATTGATATCATATCTTAGAGCCTTATATGTGACTGATAATTGGCCTTAAAACTTTGGGGGGTCATCCAACATTGTATTAAGGAGGAAAGTGGTGATTTTTATTTTTTATTTTTATGATAGATCTACCGTCTCCTCTAAAAGGATTTGGAATAAAATCTATAACATAAGAGATGGGAATTCTTCCTTGAAGGTTACAAGGAGCGGAGGTTACAAGGGAGGACCACTGAGGCAAAGAGTGGGGGAGGGGTTATAAATATAATCCCTGGGTACATGCTTAAAAGGACAAAAAGAAAAAGGAACTATTAAGGAATCTAAAATGTCCTCAATAATTTAGTGTCGTTTTCTGTCTTGTTAAAAAAAAAAAAAACAAAAAACTAGAAAGTAAAGATTAAAGTTACAAATTGTGCTGTCAGCGAGGGCTTGATTGAGTGGGTAAGACTCGGATGCTTTGTGTAACACATTTAGGTTTGAGTCTCGCTGCTCGCAGTCTTTCGTTGGTGGGTAAACTTAGTGGTGAGGTGTACTCACAAAATGTGAGGTGACTCTTACACAAAGGATACAGAATGAGTACCGACTATGGACTCCCTGACCGAGGCCACAAACTTTCTGTCTGAGAGTGTAATATGACCATAAAGACCCCATTTTGTGCTTCTAAAAAAAAAAAAAAAAAAGTTACAAATTGTGCCAATGATATTTTCCAAGTTGGTGTAATAAATAGACGTGAATCATAACTCTACAAATCCCAACCGCCCACTACTCTCATCCCATTCCCGCAGCCCTAGCCTTGACAACACCTCAGGAAATGACTCCATCACCACTCACATCAAACACTTTTGGTACTGTTTTGTTTGATATGGAATAGAATCATCATAAAATGATAAAATTGACAACAATCACAACTCACTAGGCCCAGCCTTGCCTTGGCTTATTTGTTTTGGACTCCTATTTTTAAAGAAGCCAATTTAGCCCAATCTCTTCCTAGAGATCATGAGACCTTGTGGTCCAAGAGTTGATTGGGCTGGACCCATGTCTGCAAAGTCTAGTAGTCTTCATCTTAATCTTGGGTACCTCTCTGACTCTGTTTCTGGCAAAGACAGAAACAAAGAAAAGAAAGAAAGAAAGCAGTAGTTTCTGCTTATATAGAGAGAGTATCAGAGTATGAGTATGAGTATGAGAAAGCATTGGCAATTTACATACCAGCACTACCACCTAACATTAAGACATTGTTCTCACAAGCATCATGCTTTCCACTTCCACTCTTCCACCACCTTATCGCCGCCACCTCATCTTCTGCAACCTCTTCCACGCCGAGCCAAAAGCCACCAATTTGCCCACCTTTTGCAATTGCCAATACCCCCATCACACTCACACAGCCCCATTTTGTATTACCAGACACTTCACGCTCAACTTGTCGTCTCTGGCTTTCATAACCAAGTCTTTCTTGCCAACATTCTCCTCCACAGCTACTCTAAATGTAGTCGTCTACGCGATGCACGCTTGTTGTTCGATGTAATGTCTCAAAGGAATTTGATTTCTTGGTCTTCATTGGTATCTATGTACACCCGACATGGTTTTAATCAACAGGCCTTCATTGTGTTTACCCAATTTCTCACTAGTTGTGATGAGAATCCTAATGAGTATATTTTAGCTAGTGTTTTTCGGGCTTGTTCGCAATTGGGTGGAGTTTATGAAGGTGCCCAGCTGCATGGTTATGTTGTTAAGACTGGTTTTGAACAAGATGTCTATGTGGGTACCTCCTTGATTGATTTTTATGCAAAGAATGGTGATTTGGATGAAGCAAGATTGGTTTTTGATGTTTTGGCAGAGAAGACTGCCGTTACTTGGACTGCAATCATAACGGGGTACACGAAAAGTGGAAGAGGTGAAGTATCTTTGCAGTTGTTTGAACAAATGAGAGAAACTGATGTTGTTCCTGATAAATATGTGCTCTCCAGTGTTTTGAGTGCGTGTTCAATGCTTGAGTTTCTTGATGGAGGGAAGCAAATTCATGCTTATGTGTTGAGGAGGGGAACGGAGATGGATGTTTCCGTAACTAATGTGCTTATAGATTTCTATGCAAAGTGTGGCTTAGTGTATACAGCACGAAATTTATTTGATCAGATGGTGGTCAAGAATATGATAGCCTGGACCACAATGATTGCAGGGTACATGAAAAATTCATTCAATTTGGAGGCCATGAAGCTGTTTGCTGAAATGGCCAGATTGGGTTGGAAGCCTGATGGATTTGCTTGTACTAGTGTTCTCACTTCGTGTGGTTCACTTGAGGCTTTAGAACATGGGAGACAGGTGCATGGTTACACTATTAAGGCAAACCTTGAGTATGATAATTTTGTGAAAAATGGTTTGATTGATATGTATGCAAAATGCAATTCATTGACTGATGCAAGAAGAGTTTTTGAAGGTATGGCTGATCATAACGTGGTATCTTACAATGCTATGATAGAAGGATACTCAAGCGAAGAGAAGTTGCATGAAGCATTGGATCTTTTCTGCGAGATGAGGCTTAGATTGTTAGCACCAAGCCTCTTGACGTTTGTAAGCCTTCTTGGTGCATCGGCTGCACTATTGACATTAGAACTGAGTAAGCAAATTCACAGCCTGATCATCAAGTATGGGGTCTCCCTGGATGTATTTGCTGGCAGTGCTCTGATAGATGTTTATTCCAAGTGTTCTTGTGTAAGGGATGCTAGGCTTGTATTTAATGAGATAAATGAAAAAGATATTGTAGTATGGAATGCAATGTTTTTTGGATATACTCAACAGTTGGAAAATGAAGAGGCTCTCAAACTCTACTCAGAATTACAGTTGTCAAAGAAAACACCTAATGAATTCACTTTTGCTGCATTGATCACTGCAGCCAGTAACCTAGCAAGTCTCCAGCATGGTCAACAGTTACATAACCAAGTCATAAAGTTGGGAGTAGACTCTGACCCTTTTGTCACAAATTCCCTCGTGGATATGTATGCTAAGTGCGGATGTATAAAAGAGGCCCACAAAACATTTACTTCCACATTTTGGAGAGATGTTGTGTGTTGGAATTCCATGATCTCAACATATGCACAGCATGGGGAAGCAGAAGACGCTCTTCAGATGTTTAAAGGGATGATAGATGAGGGAGTAAAACCCAATTATGTCACATTTGTGGGTGTGCTCTCAGCGTGTAGCCATGCAGGGCTTGTAGAAGATGGGCTTCGTCACTTTGAATCAATGGCACATTTTGGAATTGAACCGGGAACAGATCATTATACTTGCATAGTTTCTCTCTTGGGCCGAGCAGGTAGAGTCACTGAGGCAAGGGAATTTATTGATAAAATGCCAATAAAACCAGCAGCAGTAGTATGGAGGAGCTTGCTCAGTGCATGTAGAGTTGCTGGTAATGTTGATATCGGGAGATATGCAGCAGAGATGGCAATTTCAGTTGATCCAACAGATAGTGGATCATACATTCTACTTTCTAACATTTTTGCATCTAAAGGTATGTGGGAAGATGTCAAAAGACTGAGGAAAAGAATGGACTTTAATGGGGTGGTAAAAGAACCCGGAAGCAGTTGGATCGAACTGAATAAAGACGTTCATTCATTTATTGCAAGGGATAGAGCTCACAGCAAGGCCAATCTTATTTATTCAGTTTTGGACAATTTAATTCTGCAGATCAAAGGGGTTGGTTATGTGCCTGACACTTTTATGCTTCTCATGACTGATTAAGAGGAAAGATGGTGGTAATTAACACCCTCAAAAGGCCAAGCTTTTGATCTCCTGAGCTATTGTAGGATGAAGTGCTCCATCATGCAGCTTATCGGAGTGATCCTGAGCTTGAAGGGATCAGCATCCTGAAGATGTTTGTATTTTGGGCTTTTGTGGACTATCCTAGTGGAAAGAGTAATAACTTATGCAATAACAATCTAGCTGAATTGTGGCATGGTATTTACAACTTAAGAGGGAGACCAAAGGGAATGTACATGGCTACATGCACATTTAAAATGTATTTCTCCATCCACATGCAGTTTGTAAGAAAAGAAAGTTTATACACTGAGAACTCTAAGCTACTTCATGTCAACGTCACAAAAGCCCAACTTGGTCCTTTGTGAGCAGCTCCTTGCTTTTTATGCTACCTTAATGAGACAACGTTTCTGAATCTTCTACATTGCAAGATTGGATATAAAGAATTAACGACTAGAGGTGTTGGATTTGCTTTAGATCACATAACATGCAATGAGGTCATGACAGTGGTGTAAGGCCCTTTGGAGTATTTCTGCTGGTTACTGGATTTGATGACTATGGGCCACAATTATACCTGGTAATGTTTCCCTGATAAGCTTTAAATTATAGTTACTAACTGGCTGCAATTTATGTCTAGATCATCTAATAGGTTGCACCTCTGAACTTGTTGGCATACAGTAACCTTCTTCTGCACTAAATTTATAAAATTCTTTTGTCTTTGCCTTGTCTCAATTATAATATAGTTTACTCTTTAAGAGATTAGTTTGATGCTGTTAGTGAAGAATCTTTAGAAGGGTATTCATAAAGAGGAGCTAAGGAAAATTGTACAGCCTTCATCCTCTATTATTCACTTATATAGGAGAGTTAGTTACAAATGGATAAGAATATTCTTGGCAGTTGGTGGAGACACCTCACCACTAGAGTATTCTAGACTCTTTTAGAAGAGTACAAACCAATAGTACCACTTATGCAATATTAGCTCTCTACAGATCTTGTCATACGGCTGGCTGAGTTACAATTTGATCATAGCTGGATTGTGAGAGTTTACTGTTTAGCAAAATCTTTTTAGGGGGATTTTTAATAAGTAAACTAATTTGATTCAATCAAAAATTAAAATTTTAATCAATTTAAGCATTTTGGCCAGCTGTAACTGTGAAATTTCCACTCAGGTTGTAGCATAAAAAGAGAGTATAATTATTTGATGAAAGTAAAATTATATCTTTTCTTCTAGTACTTTGGCATATAAGTTAATTCTACAATTGTTGATTGTTATTATATATTTTTCTGTAGGTGGATTCCTATTTCTCATGGAAGGCCTTGGCAATGGGGAAGAATGTTTCAAATGCAAAAATATTCCTAGAGAAGAGGTATTTGATTTAGAATTTTGTTGCCACTTACATTTCAAACTGGTTTAAGAGCTGTTGCTTCCTTATTCTAAATTTTTTATGTTGTTAATATTAACAATAAGTTGAGATTAAAGAATGTAATCCTTTCACATGCACTCTGTTTGTGACTTTTTATGATGCAATTACATGATCTGGTTCTAGGAGCATTTAGCCTTATATGCATGCTGGACTGAGTACATTCATCTAGCAACATGGTTTTCCAGAAGATAAACATTGCATGTCCTATACCATTTTCTTATTGATCCATCATAGAGTTACCATATCGACTTGCATTGATATATTTATGTGTTTTACAATAACCGATGTACGATATTTTCACTTAACTTTATTATCTGTCAAAACCACTCCCACCCACTCTTTACCCCCCAATTTTTTTTTTGTTAGGTTTTGCCAATTCTTCTGTCACTTGAATATGAAGTTGACTATGTTTCCCTTTCCATTATAGTACACCGTACACAGATGATATGGAGCTTGATGCTGCTGTGCATACGGCTATTTTGATGCTGAGGGGTAACTAATTGTTAAGCTTCTTTCTTTTTGAAATAAATATATTTAAATAGCTTTGGTGGGGAATGGCTAGAATGATAAAAACTTAGGGCATTCTTGATGTGTATATGCTTATGGGGTGATGCTTGTCAGAGAAGATGTGGACGATGATTGAGGCTGAGGATCGCTGAGTAATTTTTTGGAATGGTCTAACTTCATGATGTGATATGTTGGTTTAAGACATTGGCTTCTGCCTTCTTGGAGAAACCAATTTGCATTCCTGCCAGAATGGGTATTACATGGAGCCAATCCTGGAGAACGGAGATTTCCTTTTGTGGTTGTGAGTTGTCTCTTAAATGGAATGGTTGAAATGCAACGGTTAGTTGCTTAGTAGGGGAAATTGAGATAGGAATAATCGAGCTCTGAGCTTAGGACTGGCTCGCTTGGGCTGGTTGATTCAGGTGAGAAAGCCCATGACTGGTGCTAGAGAATTTCAAGCCAGGCCTCAATTTGCTTTGGGCAAGAATGGGCTATGTTGAGCATACCTTTTCAGAATGACGATGAATGCTGCTTCTCTGTCATTACCAATTTAATAATGGCAACATAATAAGCCTCTTTTCCTTGCTCTCCTATCTAATTATCTTCCTTCCCTTCAAAAATTATCCTTTATGTTTCCTCAAATTATTATTGATACTGTCCTCATTATATTCAGATTTTTCAATCATTTCGAGTCCTTTATGATTCTCTGATCGTGAAATTTCTTTTTTACTGAGTAACTGATACTAATAAATCTGCTGTGCTTGCTTTTTGCAGAGTAGGAACCACAGCTAAAAATGATGATTATTTAGCTGAAGTGGAGTAGCTTGCTCTTGCCAAACAGCTTTGAAGAGATATTATTAATCAAATTAAAAATATAAAAGAAAAGGTTGCATTCCTTCACATTGTAGTAGGGGTGATCAATTTGATGTAGGTTAATTGATTTTGAATTGATTGGATTAAATTGCCAACCTGTCTGAATTGGAGAAGCAAACTGTTGAGCCAATAGACTGGCGTCCCTTTTTCCTAGGGTTGTAAATGAACCAAGCCAACCATGAACAACTCGGGCTCGACTCGATAAAAAGCTTGTTCATATTTGTTTGTTTATAAATAAGTCAATCTTGAGCCTTAGTTTTAGGCTCGTTTAATAAACAAGCCGAGCTCAAACAAAAAAAATTGTTTACAAACAAGCTCATGAGCTATTAGGTTTAATACAAAACAATTCAAGCATAAACTCAATTATAAGTTTATATGTGTTAATTAAATATACTCATTACACATATCTTAATAATGACATGGCCAACATGAGACTATTACCCAATACCTTAATTTTTTTTATCCCTTTAAACTGACTAAGAATCACTCTAGACTATAGTTACATTTTAAAATAAATAAATTAATCAAGTGGGCCACATATAATCTTTTCCTATCAATCATCTAAAATAAAGTTATGAAACATGTTAGTATTTTCTCATTCATAATAGTAACAAACAAGTATTTTTATAGTTCTTCACCATCTAATGTGAATGTAAAAATTGTATTTTGAACAATTTCTGAAGCCGTAGATAATGAATGATGAATGAATAAATTTAATTATATAAAATTTTAATTTGAATAATGACTAATAATAATTAGAACTAGAGGCATAATAAAATTAGTATATTATTATTATTATTATTATTTTAATTTTAGAGATTTAAGCATTTGATAATGTCATTTTTTTAGATCTCAAGCTTAAATGCTTGACCTGAGCTCGAGTTTGAGCTTGACATTAAGTTTGAGCTTGGCTTGACTAATTAATTAAGATAAGCTAAGTCAAGCTCAAGCTTTTTAGCTTTCCCACGAGCTCAAGTTCAAACACTATTTTTAGGCTTGTCACGAGTTCGAGCCAAGCTTAATCTTTTAAATTTTCTTAACAAGCCAAGCTTGAATATGCATTACTCTACATAGTTCGGCTCGTTTACAGGCCTATTTTTTTGGTGTATTGGAGACTATAAAATTCCTTGTCACCCAACACTATCATTAAGAACAGCAAAAGTTGACGTTGGTATGGTTTAATACTTTTAGTTTAGTTTTGAGGGGATTTGTAGGATGTAAGTTAGAATTGGATAGGATAGGATCACAAGAATGACATAGGATTGTTGGATTTGGTGGCCAACACTATAGTTTTTATCGGATTGTCTGGTATGGAAACATGAATCATTTTTAAATACTCAAATCTTTTGTTTTTTTGTTTTTGTTTTTTTTGTTTTTTTTGGAGAAAGAAGACATCAGACTTTATTGAACCAGAGGGGCCAAATCAGCTTGTACAAGATGATAGATAAAAGGAGGAACTTCTTCCATCCAAATTATACACTCTACTAAATTAACAACTAACTTAGCTAAACAATGTGCCACTTTGTTGCCCTCTCTCTTTATGTGAGAGTATGACACTTCTGAGAAATTTCTAGCTAAGGAACAAGCATCCCTGATCAACAATCCATAAGCAGCCAACCCCACATCTTTTGTTTTCAGAGCTTGCGTCACTACCAATGAGTCACCTTCCACTATAACATTATCAAGACCAATGTCAGTAGCAAACTCAAGAGCACGGGAAGTAGCCAGAGCCTCAATCTCCACTGCTTTGAAATCTTGGTTTAAAGGTTGGGCCAAAGATGTGATCACAAGGCCGTCTCCATTACGAATAACCACACCAATACCCGACTTGTTTGTGTCTGAACAGAGTGCTCCATCATAGTTAATCTTGAAGACATTCTAGGCAGGGGGAGACCAAGAGGTCCGCTGCTAACGCCGTTGAAGCTGCTGGTTTAATTGCTCTGAATTCATTGAGCCTATCCATTACAAACTGAGCCAACTAGTTTGTGGAACAACAAGACTGCTGGTTCTTCACATGATTCCGTTGAGCTCAAATGGACCAAACCAACATTGCAAACAATTTTGGAGCTCTGTCATTATTTAAAATCTAGGCCATAAGCTCACCAAAGCATTGGAAAGAAGTATGAGCCTGAAACCCCCACAACACCATAGCACCCCAAACCCTATCAAGCTTAGAGCAGCTCCACACCGCGTAAAGAATATCTTCACTACCACCTGAACATTTGTCACAGGAATGGTCATTAATAATTTGCCGACGGACTAAATTCCTTTTAGAAGGGAGGGAGTTCTTGCAAGCTCTCCAAATAAGGTGTTTTACTTTGTTTGGGACATCAAGAGACCAGACTGCCTTCCACAAGCCTTTTTCATAATCTGGAGGTTCTTCAAGCCAATTGAAGTCCACATCTTCTCTTAGAAACTGATACCCCAATTTGCAAAAGTACTGCCCATTTGGAGATAGAGGCAAAAAAAGAGAATCATCAGCCTTAAACCGGGACATAGGGATCTTTTTAATGAGTTCAGCCTCCTGAGGGATAAATATACCATCAATCATCTCTTCATTCCAGCTTCTAGTATCAGCATTAATCAGCAATCAACAGTCGCCTCCTCCATAGACTCCAACATTGGGGAAGAAACTCTAGTTGGATGTTTAATTTGCAGCCAATGGTGCTGCCAAATCTTAATGGATTTGCCATTGCCAACCCTCCAGCACGCTCCCTCAAGGATGACATCCCTTCCTCTAAGAATGCTTCGCCAAGTGTAAGAACCCAAAGCCGAGTGCTGAGCATCTAAAATGGAGCAATAGGGAAAGAATTTGGCCTTGAAAACCTTATAGAAAAGTGATTCCTTATTATTCAACAGTCTCTAAGCTTGCTTCGCCAAAAAAGCATCATTAAAATGAATTAGATCTCTAAAGCCCAAGCCACCTACCAGATTTGATTTGGTAAGAACATCCCACCGCATCCAATGGACTTTTCTTCTATCACCACGTTGCCCCCACCAAAACTTCTTGACCATAGCTTCAATCTCATGACAAAGGCTCAAAGGGAGCTTAAAACACCCCATAGCAAAGCTTACCTCTTCCCACCAGAGATGGAAGCCCAAGGTATTTTCATAGAACCTGATTTCTTGAACTCCTATAAGTCCTTTGATAGTATCTTTAGTTGCTTGAGGGGTAGATTTGCTGAAGAAAAGTGCTGTTTTTTCTTTATTGATCTTTTGGCCTAATGATTGTTCATACTCCCCAAGGAGCTTAAGAATATTGCTGCATTCCTCAAAATTAGCTCTACAAAATAACAAACTATCGTTTGCAAAAAACAGGTGTGTTAGTTTAGGGCCTCTTTTGCATAGAGAAAAGCCTCTAAGCTTACCCAATCTAGCAACATCTTCAATCAAACCATGCAGCCCCTCCGTGCATAAGAGGAAAAGGAAGGGAGAGAGGGGATCACCTTGCCTAATCCCTCTAGATGGTGTAATAAGGCCTTGGGGGTCTCCATTAATCAAAATCAAGTAAGTGACCGATCTCACACAAGCCATAATCAGAGTAATCCATTTTGCTCAAAAACCCATTTTCACCATGAGAGTTTCCAAGTAAGTCTATTCGACCCTATCATAGGCCTTGTTCATGTCTAACTTGAGGGCCATAAAACCTGTTTTAACAGAACTTTGATTTTTCATGCAATGTAATATTTCAAAAGCCATTAGGATGTTGTCTGTAATAAGCCGGTCTTTTGCAAATGCTGATTGGTGCTCAGTAATAAGGTTAGGCAGGAACTTCTTTAGCTTCTTTGCTAGGACTTTTGAGAAGATTTTGTACAAAACATTACTTAGACTTATAGGGTGAAATTCAGTTACCAACTCAGGACTATCAACCTTGGGGACAAGTGTAATGAAAGTGTGGTTAATGGGAGAGGACAAAATACCTGAATTCAACCACATGAGGACAGAACTAGTCACATCCTTATCCACCAAAGGCCAAAAATGTTGATAAAACAATGAAGACATCTCGTTTGGGCTAGGGGCTTTTAATGGTGCCATTTGTTTAACAGCATCCAAGATTTCCCATTTATGAAAAGCACCAACCAAATTATCATTCATTTCTTTTGTAACTAGATGGGGAATTTTGTCTAGAGCTCCACACTGGCTAGCCGGACAAGAGGAAGAGAAGAGCTCGGTGAAATAATTGATAAAGGCTTGACCAATATCCTCTGACTGGTTCAGCCACCTCCCAGTAGGGTCTCGAATACCTAAGATTGAATTTTTTCGAAGTCTCTTAATGGCTTTACTGTGAAATTTTTTTGAGTTGCTATCTCCTTTGCTCAACCACAAAACTCTAGATCTTTGGCTCCACAATCTAGACTCTCTATCGATCAGAACATTAACCTTGGTTTTTAATAGACGAACCTGTGAGTTGTTCTCTGTTCTCATCGCTTCCACTTCTGCAGCAGCCAACAATTTCTTCTTATTTGCCAGTGTCCTCCTCACATTTTCAAAGCAGTTATTCTTCCACCAAGTTAAGTCCTGCTCACACTTAGCTACCTTTTTTAGAATTGCACTACTAAGATTCGGACTTTTAGTACTTGTCCAGGCAGCTTCAACAGTTTCCCCACTCCTATCATCTGAGAGCCACATTTCTTCGAATCTAAACACTTTCCTTTTCCCCGGAATCTCCAAGCCAAATAAGTTAATAAATAAAGGTAAATGGTCAGAAGAGTAATAGTGTAAGTGGTAGATTTTTGTACCTGGGAACCGTAAAAACCAATTGTTTGTTGCCAGACCCCTATCCAAGTGTTCCCAAATAGACTGACTAGACTCGAAATGTTTACTCCACGTGTACTTTGGACCCACAAATCCTAAATCCATAAGCCCACACTCATCAATTAAGTCTCTGAAAAGTTGCATCTGATTAAAACTTCTTAAAGCTCCTCCCCTTTTTTCTTCTTGTCTAGTAATTTCGTTATAGTCACCGGTACACAACCAGGGAATGTTTTGGTTACTGTTCAGACTTCTGAGCTTGGTCTAAGATTCATTCATTTTTGCTACATCGGGTTCACCATAAGAGCCTGTGAACCTCCATTCATCTCTCTCATTTTTATTAATAACATCATCAATATAGAATTTGTGGGAGCCTACTACCTTCAAGTTTACTGAATTTTTCCAAAACAAAACCAGGCCACCCCCTCTAGTAGTTCTTGGTACCACCCACTTCTAATCAAAATTCATGTAACTAAGTGTATGGTCTAGCCTTACTTCATTTTCCCATGTTTCGGCTATAAACACAATAGAGGGATCTTTTGCCCGTAAAATACTTACAAGCTCTTTCTCTGTACGTAGGTTCCCAAGCCCACAACAGTTCCAAACTAGGAGATTCATTGCATTTGGCAGAGCTGGTCACCAGCTTCCGCCAATATCTTAGTTTAGGGACCATCTCCCTTGGAAACCTGACGCCTTTTTCCTGGTAACTCCGAGAGAACTCTACTGTCATCCTTGTTTCTTTTCCCCGAACTAGGAATAATACCTTTCTCAGGAAGAGATGGGCTTGTACCTATTGTCCTCACAAGCTGTGTCCACTTCCCCTAGATAGGAGCATGGGAAGGAGAAGTTTTGATGTTGGTGATGTCACATAAAACCTGGGGATCAAGATTTTCCTTTTGAATTATCGTAGTAGGTTCAGAAGGAAGCACTGAGTTTCGAGTGCTCATAAGGCCTTGGGGACAGCTGTAGTCAGTAGGGGAAATTGCCTTAGGTAAAGACGTAGCCCCCTCCACATTATTAACCAAATCAAACTTCCTAATACCCTCATCAATCTCAGCTAGTTTGGAAAGGAAAAGAGAATCATTAGAAACCATCTTGGAGAAAATTGTGGGATGTTGCTCCGGGGGTAAGTTAATTCAAACACTCGCCTCCCTTAAAGACTCAACTTTTCCTAGTGTAGTGGTTGACTTAAAATGAGAAAGAGAGTTGGAGTTAGTGGTGTTACCTCCCAATTCCGTTACCAAAATGGGCTGGGGCGCCGCCGAGTCTCCCTTTGGCCTGCCATCCTCCCCTGCACCTGAGGTCGCCATCTCTTCATTATCCTTCCCTGGGGTCTCCTGTTCAAACCACCCATGTACATAAAATACATTCTTACTCCCCCTTTGAAAAGGAGCAGCTCTTAGGAACGAACCAAACTGTTGTTTTTCAGTCGACACTGATCCCTTACTATGAAACCACAGTTTGCATTGTTTATCATCGTGGTCTAGGCGACCACACCAGTAACACGTGTTAGGGAGCCTCTCATACTGAAAGAGAACCCACTATTTTTCACCATTCTCAAGCGTAATTACCCTCCCCCTACACAGAGGGAGAGATATGTCAATATTTACTTGAACTTGAAAAAAATTTCCACCATCATCCTCTGTGGACTTTAGGGACTTGTGGACCTCCCCAACCGTGTCACACAGACTTTCTGCCGCCCTTCTTGACATAAAGCTGAGAGGGATATCGTGCACTTGAACCCAAAACCAGGCTTTATCAAAGATCAGATCTTTTACCTGTGAACCTTCCTTATATCTTTTCAAGACCACAAGGTGTTTGTCAAAAGTCCAAGGTTGGTTTTAAAGGATCCTTTCCACGTCATGTGCATTATCAAACTCAAATAGGACTATATGTTTACCCAGATTGCGAATCTTGAAGCCTTTTTGTGACCTCCATAATTGCTTGAAGGTGCGAACCACTGCCTTCATTACTAGAAACCGGGATGTGAGAAACTTTGCCGCCACAACAAATGCTATAAACTTTTGGATCCGTGGTAGAGTAAAGCCAGTATTTTCCTTCTCCGAGAGCGAAAACTTACTCCAATCTTTTGTTAAATCTTCCATGAGGAAAAAGCCCTTGAGAAGAAGACCGATGAGAAGGAGGAGCAGAGATTAGATAAGGAAAAGGTAATAGTGTTTCCCAGACCCCACAAAGCAAAGTACCCCACTAGTCTCGAGATACTCCTTTGGAGGCTTAAGAGGATAGAGAAATCAGACCGAACAAACAAAAGCAAGGTAAGAAAAAAATAATCTCTTTCTCAGAAGGGACAAAAACTACTACTGCCTAAAGAAAAGGGAAAGAACCCTAATCTCTAGTTAACAACCTTAGAAATAGAGTTAGATGCAAAAGCTATTGACAATTGTTGACTCGTTAGCTAATTCTAAATTTCTCTAATAATGCTGTCCCTTCCATTGTGGATGATTGTAGGTTGTTGATTTCCAAGCTTCCCCATATTCGAATTATAAGTCATTAGTTTTGCGAAACAAACATCTGTGTTTGTGGTTTGGCAAGGATGGGCGCTAATCAAACCAATAATTTTTTGATGTATAAATTTATTTTTTGTACCAAAAAAATTATTATAATAATAGAATGCATCGCATGACATGTGGATATTGAAATAGAGGAGAAAATAAGGAGAGGTTGTCTACCTTATGCAACCAAGACTTGTATGAAATTTTTTTTAATATAATTTACTAAATTTAGATATAAGTTAACATAATGTGTAATTTTATTATGAATAACTTAATAGGTAATTATTATATATTTTCACAAACTTATATATAGTAAAAAACTACTCTAGTAATTTAAAGTGTACCTTCCTAAAAAAAAAAAAAAATGGGGTGCTTGGTTTAAGTCACAATTTATTTGAATTTCTATTACATTTAGTTAAATAGACTCATTGAGTTTATGAATTTAAAGGGTTTTAAAGTCTTGTTTTTAATTGGATTATTAAAATTTAGTGTTCAATTTGTATCAAAGTAAATTTTCCAATTTTTAATAAAGAGTAATTACTTTTTATTTTCCTTGGAATAACAAATAAGTGTAACCACTTGCTATTGTGGAGATAATCACATAGGGAGACTAGGGATGGCAATGGGGTGGGACGGGGTCGAAGGAAAGGATCTTCGTCCCTACCCCGCATGGTTTTGTCTTGCCCTATCCCCACCCCGCATCGCATGACGGGGAAAACTTTCTCACCCCATCCCCGCCCCTTGGGGCCTCAGGAAGTCCTGCCCCACCTTATAAAATTCTACTTTTTGTTAATTTGCCCTACAACTAGTATAATTTTTTTAATGAAACCTATTTCATTAATAAAAATGTACTTGAAATTACAACTAAATTTATCCTTTCAAATCAAATAATTTTTTAGAAAAAATTGAATAATATATCTAAGTGTTTAACAAGACAATTACCAAAAAAAAAAAAAAAAATCTCATAGACATTTAACAAAATAAAGGCAAACGACCACATTGGGTAGAATAAAATAAGCTAATATTGATATGTTTCTTTAAATTGTAGAGTTTTAGGGTATGAAAAATTTACAATTATAACACTTAGCAACACGGAGCGGGGTGGGGACGGGGAGAGGCGGGATGGGGCAGGGTGGATCCAAAAAGTCTAAACCCATCCTCGCTCCACCCCATGGTGTAGGACTAAAATCTTGCCTCATCTCGCCCCATCACCTTTGCGGGGCAAGGAAAACCCGCTTAAGGTGAAGCAGGGAGAGGCGGGAAAAAAAAAATTGCCATCCCTAAGGGAGACATGTCATGGGATATACAAGTAGGCTGGTTGTACTACCTCTTTGTGCTCGTGACGAACCCTTAGTTATGGTTTTGGTGCAAGCACCCTCATTGAGCTATAAAAATTTTATAGGTTCCAGTTAACTTAACTGATAAAGTTTTTGATAGTTGAATAAGAAATTTGGAGTTTAATTCCCACCTACACTTATCAACCGTAGATTGAAACTCTATTAAAAAAAACTATAAAACTCTTGAAGATATCAATATAATTCATTGTATGAAAAGTAATAAAATGCCACATATTTTACCAAAAAAAACAGAAAAAGAAACACACATGAGCGAACATAGTAATGAATAATTTTGTCACGATTTACTCACCTAGGCTGTGGCCAAGTGGCGGATCCACATGTCCACTAGTGGCAACTTGCCGACTTGGGTGACATTTGGGTCCGTTTGGATAGCACTTATTGTTGTTGAAAGTTGCTGAAAACTGATTGTTGCTGAAAACACTGTAGCAAAATAATTTTTAAATGTGTAAATAGTGTTGTGGGACCTACTTTTAATATTTTTTTAATACATAAACAGTGCGCTACAGTGCGTGAACAGTGTTAATTGTCTCCTGCACAGTGATTTTACTGTTCATGCGTAAAAAAAAAAAAAAAAAAAAAAGCTCCGAAACGTGAAATTGGAAACGCACAGTAACTTTGAGTGATATCCAAACGCAGGCGTAGACGCTGTCCAAACGGAATCTAATACAAGTTTTCACACCTATTCCTGACTCAAACGATGATATAATAAAAGTTCTCACCCAAAAAAAAAAAATGTCATACTCGTAGAAAGTGACAGTAGGAATAGATTCTCTACATACTTTTACACATACCGTACTAAAAAATGCAAAAAGAGGTAGCATTGTCTTTTTTTATTGATTATTTTCTCCTGAAGACGTAGCAGTGTCTTAAATTCTGTTGGCCCTGCCAAAGATATATTCTCTCTCTCTCTCTCTCTAATAAACAATGATATACCTTCTTAACTTAGCACTAAATTGCCACCTCCTCTTCCCTCAATATGTGAAAAATTATCCATTTCTGTTTGATACGAATCCATTTCATCCCTAGCTGTAGAATAGCTAAAGCAATTACATACAACACACACGTAAAGCTAAAAATATAATAACAACACATGCATAAAATAACAACATGCATGTCGAGAGTTTTATAATTTGACTAGCATCTCCAAATATTTCAATGGGGACACTCAAAAAAGTGCATACCAAGTCTTATTTTCAACATGAATGACTTGGTGGAAAATGTTGAAATAAACACATCCAAGTTCTAACAAAAAACACCTGCATGGTTAAAAGGTATTTATAAATATAACATGTTCAATTTTCCAGAAAACTGAAGAAGCTCTCTAAACCAACCATTGTCTAAGAAGTCTGTTATATTTCAACATGAATTACTTGGTTATTTTTTCATCCCCCATTTAACAAGTTGGCATAAATTTTCTGCACCCTCTGTCGTTACGAAGCCACTTTTTCTCCATCAAGCTGTGACAACTGCCAAAGTAAAATTAAGCTGTTATAAACAACCTGCTAGCAATTGAATCCTCAATTTCATTTTCATGCTCATATTCAAACTGTATCTCAAAATTTGACATTTGTCACAAAAAGCTCAAGTACAAAGAAAATATAATGCAGCTATCTATAATGCACTGGATTAGAAAACAAGACTCAAAACTAAAGTTTTATTAAAAAATAGAATAGTTTGAACTTTGAAACAATAGATCACAGCTAAAGCAATTACCCAGTCCAGCTATTATACTATTTAAAGCAATCAGCAACATACATATTTAATATATCTCATTATTTTTCTATTAATGTTAGTATATATGAGTCACTTTAACTTCTTCATTTTGTTTAAAAAATTTCCTAAACAAGTAGCCTTACTTCGGAAACATAGCTAATTCTGGCAATAGTCATAACACTTTTCCACATAGCCTTGCAATGTGTTAACATCTGTGATGTTTAGAACAGACATAAACAAGAATTTGTAAGCTTAAATTGATAACATTTAAGTATATGGAGTTTTAAATTTAGATAGGAGGTGTAAAGTGAGGATATGATTGGAATATAAGATAACCTTCTTGATAGGATGACAAAGACGGCACTAATTACTGCCATTTCCACTGCTTTCTTGAACTGAAGAGTTGGTAGCTACAGGACTCAGCTGGAACCATTCACCCAATCTGTTGAATGCATCAGATGACCGACAGATTAAATAGAACATTTCTTGACAGTGCTGGAGAATCCATTTGTATGATTTGTATAGCAACCATACTAAGATCGATACACATAAGATGAGGACGATCCAACCAAGAGGAGGTATGATGAGCAACAGCAGCAAGCCACAGGCAAACATTCCAAAAATGAAATAGACATGTGTGAGTACAGGGAGGTAGCTCGGATTGGGAGTTGGTTTGCTTATCACAGCTAATGCTATAGCATGAATGAATACAGCTACAACAAAAAGTGACAGGGTTGCACCATGGGTTTGAAATGGGTTGCCATAATTCTGATACTTGATTTGGACGAGGCCAATCAGCAATGGAATGAGATATCCAAAAGCAGCTTGTTGACTGCTACAAATAGAAGAACATACAATTGCCTTAGATCACATTCAATATTAGTAGATATACACTTGATGTGAGCAGAAGGAAATTAAGTAAATATCCATGACATTCCATTTGCTAACAAAAGTTTTGCTCATATTTAATTAAGAGTTGCAAGTTAAATTATTTGGTGAGTCTTTGAATATTGTATCAAAGACTTGAATCAAATCCTGCATTCACCGATAAAGAGTTCGAAGATAACAGGATTAAAATTTTAAGGATTTAAGATCGTGGTACAGATTTAAGAGTTGATTTAACTTGCAAGTTTGTGAATTATATTTATGGTATGCCATGAAAGAGTTTATAAGTCAGATTTCCTCCCCCCCGCCCAAATAATTTCCCTCCTTGAAGGGCAGAAACTTTGGTTGGTAAAAATTCGCCAAGATTGTACATTGGGTTGGAGGAAAATATTTAAACTTAGAAAGGTTGCCAAATTGACTAACGTGGAACTAAGGTATCACAGAATTGGCAATGTCTCAAAAGTTGAGGCAGTTATTGGATTACCCAAGCTTGGAAAAGTAAAAAAATACTATTTTTGGACCATGCCAACTAGGAAAGCAAGTAAGATCTCAGCATCACAAGACCAATACCACCCTTATCTCTAGACCATTGGAGCTCCTACACATTGATTTTATAGGACCAACTGGGACTGAAAGTTAAGGAGGAAAGAAGTACAATATGGTAGTGTTAGATGACTTCACTAGATATATTGGTGGTTCTGCTGAGAGAAAAGTCAGATGCCTTTGACTGAGCTCTGTTTTTATGAAAAAGAATTCAGATCGAGAAAGAGTGCTCTACAGTTAGAGTTAGGAGTGACCGTGGAGAGAGTTTAAGAACTCTAGCTTTGAACAAGAGCATGGAGGTGAATTGGTCCAATCCTGTCTGTTTTTTCATGGCTATCCCAAGGCCTGCATTTATGCTCTGGCTAACAATCATGAATGGTTTATCTACAAGAGATAGAGATAGACTTATTCAATGGGATACACTGGTGACACAACCTGTGTATTCTGTAGAGGAAGTTTAGAAAGCAAAATCAATTTGGTTTTTGATTGCTCATTTACCAAAAGAATATCAGCATGGGAAGAAATTATGGAATAATACTTGATCTGTGAACCTAAAACTCAAATAAAATAGAGTGGTGAATTGGGGTCTGCGAAAATGTGAAGGCAAAAGTTTAAAAGCTGTGATCTGCAATATAACTTGGGGGGCTACAATTTATCAAATTTGGTTTAAAAGGAACAAGAGAATCCGTGGTGCATGGCCAAATGTAAAATATTTTCAGCGAAGACATTTTAAAGTGTTTGGTATCACTAAACACTGGAAAATGAAAGCACAAACCAGCCACCAGCCGCCGCCACTACCACCAAAGCCAAGCAATCATCCAAAATCCAGATAGGGAAGAGGAAAAAATAGCCACCACTGCTCCATTGCCACCAAAATCCAGCGACTAAAACACCACCACCCACACCATCACAACAACAACAACAACCACCACCAGGAATGAACCACAAAAAACCTAATACCAAACCCAACCACCAGACTCAAAACCAAACCTGACAACACCTACGACCCAGCCAGCCACGATGACCTCTGCAGCCGCAACCACCAAGATCTGAGAGGTGCAGCCTAAAAAAAGACGAAGAGAAGGGGAGAGAGAGAGAGACAGCAGCACTCAGATCTGACGACGACCCATCCCACCACCACCCATCTGCACCGCGAAAGGGTGGCGGTCGTCGATCTTTGTCAATTTGCCCGCCCTTACCGCCGCGACACCTCACCGGAAACATTTATGCGGACGGTCAGAGTCCCAAGGGACTGCGCCAAAGAGAAAGGGAAAAGTCTGTGTGAGAGAGAGGGAAGAAGCGGGGGGTGGGGAGCTGGTCTGTGCGTGAGAAAGATGTAAAATGTCTTTACTCACAAGCATTTTTACGGAGTCTTTTGGCTCAATATGCTAAACGAGGAGTGGTGCAAATTTCGGCGTTAGTGTTGCCGATAAGCAACCCAGGAGGATTGAACCCTTGAGAAAAGGGTTATTCCACATAAGAAGCAGCCGGTAGACTACTATGCAACACGCGAAACCGATTCGGGAACTAAATTTACTTATTCTAAAACTGACAAATATTTCAAGTTTTCAACAACACCAAAAAAACACACTTTTTTTTTTCTTTTTTTCCAAAAATTGATAATTATTATAACAAGAATGGTAAATTGAAATTATAGTTCATTCACGATAATGTCAAAATTAATTAATATTATCTAAATAAAAATAACAATTTTGAAAAACTAGTGACCTTAATTAAAAAGAGCAAACTTTAGTTACAAAATAAGTTGTAGTCTAAGGTTATAACCTTATTCAATAAATTTTTATTGGAGGTGAATTTTGACAAATTCATCAATGAATTACATCTTTTTCTTATATCCTTCATGCTTGCAAAAATTTTAGAAAATTAAAGATTAATAGTTATATCATCAATAAATTGATTAAATTGCAAATTTTTGTAGTTTAAAATTATGCATAAAATATAAACTTATAAATCATATAGTAAATAATATTCGATTGACACAAAATTTGACATGTGTATTTAAAGCATAAAGGACATACAATTTAACAGTTGGATTATCAAAATATGTAGTAATATTTATTTTTTTTAGTAAGGTTACAACCAATTTTGTAACTAAATTTTATCCAATTAAAAAATTATTGGAAAAAAATATAAATATTTTACAAACATATTACATGAATTAAAAAAGAAGATGATATTGTTAATATTTTTCAATTTAAGATAAATTTTTTTTATTTATTTATATTATTTTAATAGTATATCATAAGAAATTTTTTAGTAATCAAAGTTGGCAATACAAGTCATACTTGCATGATGTGTCTTGAGTTGTATAGCATAATTTTTCCATGACTTTTTTTTTTCTTTTGAAAATTCATATGGGTCGTTATAAATAGATTAAAATTGGTAATGTAGTTTAAATTTTTGGAAAATAATATTTTATTTCAAGAGTAAAAAAAAAAAAAAAAATTAATATGTATTAATTTACATTCATTATAATTTGGGATTACTACATTTTCCAATCACAAAAAATACTTACAGGTATGATGAGTGTTATGCGTTTGTGGTTGAAATAATGTTTTTATTACACCCCTAGGTATTTTTTATATATTGAAAAATGTAGTAATTCTAAATCATAATGGATGTAAATTATTAACATTCACAAAAAAAAAAAAAAAAAAATATATATATATATATATATATATATAGAAAAGTCTTTGAACACGCGCACGAGCGCATGCTCAAAGGCTAGTATTCTGTAATTATCATGTACTTCTTAAAGGCTTTCTATTTTTTAAGAGATTACAATATTTTGTAATCATAAAATACATATGATGAATATTATGCGTTTGTGGGTGAAATAATTTTTTTTATCACATCTCTAGGTATTTTTACAGTACTATCCTCAAGTTTTGTACGGTTGAGATTATTAATACTTATCACACGCATACTTAGAGACCCTTCTATTTTTTTTTCCCGAAGGCTAATGATTTACATTCATTATAATTTGAAATTTCTACATTTTCCAATCACAAAAATAACTAGGATGTGAAGAGAATTATGCAAAAAAAATTATTTCACCCATAAATGCCTAAATCTCATCACACCCTGGATACTTTTGTAATTGAAAAATGTAAAAATTCCAAATTATGATGAATATAAATCATTAAACTTTAGGGAAAAAAAATCAGTTTCAATTGTTATTTTTTATTTAGTTAATATTAATTAATTTTGACATCATCGTGGATGAACTATAATTTGAATTTACCATTCTTGTTATCATAACTATCAATTTTTGGAAAGTATATAAAAAAATTGTTTTTTTTTTTTTTTTTGTGTGTGTTTTTGAAAACTTGAAATATCTATCAGTTTTAGAATAAGTTCATTTAGTTTCCATATAGGTTAAACATGTTGTGCGGTAGTCTACTGGCTGCTTCCCATGTGGAATAACCCTTGTTCATGGGTTCAATACCCCTGGGTTTCTTATCTTTATTTTTTAAACAAAAATAAACTATGAAGAAACTAACCAAAGGGAAAAATAGCGCAAAAAAGAATTTAACAGGAGCAAAAGGACAATTGAATTTCGGCAATCCAATTGACGAAATTGATGTCAGTTTCTCTCTCCACATATTTATATTTATACCGAAATACCAAAATTATGTCAAATTTGTTTGTTTCTCTCTCTTCTTTTACTTGTATTTCAGCAATATGAATACTGAAATTTGCATCTCTCCTCATTTAGCTAAGAAAATTTGCAAAGTATACATAAATCCAACAAACTCTAATTTTTACAATATTGAGCCAAAAGACTCCATTTTACGTCTTGTTGCCCCAATTTTAGAGATGACTGTAAAATATTTTAATGTTGACTTTTTTTTTTTTTTTACATTAAAAGTTTAAAACAAACATGTAAAATGTATAATTTAAAACAAACAGAAGATGAACAATACAAGGGAACAACAAAAATGCAATTAAAAAAAAAAATAGCATCTTAGTGTGCATTTAGCATGGATTATTTTTGCCAACTATTTTACTATTTAGCTTATTTTTGCTACTATTCATGGGTCACACTGCACTTTTTGGTATTATTCATGGGTCTTATTGTACTATTTTAGCTAACTTTTATCTTTATCTATAATACTTTCAACAAAAAAATTTCAGTTCCAACAAAATAAGCGGATCCTAAATAGACACTTAATTATAGTATTAAGTTGGATGTGCCAAAAATGTAGTAGTAGTTTGTTAATAACCCTACAATAAAGTGTTATTTTTCGCATGAGATTTTAGTGGCCACAACAATCTCATAACATTTTTACAATAAATTGAAGAGTATTAGATATGACAAAGATTCAAATATTCGATGAAGAGAAGTGCTATAACACAATATTTTTACAACAAATCATAAGTAGTAAGTTGTTTTAGTTCTAATTTGAATCCACAACTTAAAATACTTTTTTGCTCATTAATAATAGCCAATAACAACTTGCCACTTAATATTTGTTATGAAAATGTTGTGAAAGCATTGTTAACATAGCATCTCTCAATGTATGAAGTAAGGTTATCAGGATTGAGATTCTACATGAGATTAGTGTGATGGTTTGAGGATCGGATTGTAGGATCAACATGAGGATCATAAGATCCTACTTTCCGAATAAAAAAATGTAGACCAAAAATACCTATAATTATAATTTATAATATATATTAATGGAACGTTGAAAAAAGTCATTTTTGACACAAATTAGTGAAATTACTAATAAAATGCAAAGTACCAAATTACAAATACATAATTAAAGTTCAAAAGTTAGAACTCACAAATACCAAGTTCTAAGTTAAACAATTCAAAACATACATAATGTCTCACATAAACAACTCAAAGCAAATAACAATGTCAATATCTAATGTCTCACATAAACAATACAAAGCAAATAACAATGTTTCAACACAACACCACGAACACAATCAATCATCAAGACCAAAGTCTTGGTTATCTTGGATGGGTTCCTCAAAGTATGGTTAATTATTATAAACAACATTCTTGTCATTGTTAGCGGAATTAAAAAAAAAAAAAAAACGCAGGATCCCAAAAAATAACACCAAACACCAAACGCCCCTGTTTTCAGTGCAATCCAAACTCTATCTATATTTGGATGGGCTCACCAATGTCTCCACTTTTTTTTTTTTTTTTAGTTTTTTCCCCATTAACTAAATGACTAAAAAAAAAATTATTTTCCCTCCATTTTTTACCTCTCTAATAATCATTTAGGGTCTATTTAGTTGAAATGGTGGAAAAGTGAGAAAATAGAAAATAGTGGGAGGGTGAAAAAATGAGAGGATAGAAAAGATTTTAATTTTTCTCTTTTTTGTTTGGTTGTGAATAAAAAAGTGGAGGAATGAAAAAAAAATCACCAAATTTATTAAAAAATAAAAATCATGACTAGAAAAAAATCACATCTAAAAAAAAAAAAAACAATAGAAAGTAAAAGAAAAAATAAAAGTTTTCGTCACTTACCCGAGGCAACTTATAGATCAAAGGCAACAACGTACAGACCAGACTTTGACAAAGTTTTCGTCATTTACCAGAGGCAACATACAGACAAGAGACCAAAAAAAAAAAAAAAAGAATAGTAGGAAAAGAGCAACGAATTGGACAAGTCCGCGTGCAAGTGCGTATGGGCATTTTCGTTATTTGCCTATACACTCCTCATGCTTAGTTTTTTCTTCATTTTGGAGTAAAAAATTTTGGTAGGTTTGGGAAGAAAGTACTTGAGCCCATCATCATTTTTCTCTCTCCTCATTTCACCAAACACTCTCTAAAAAGTTTTCTCTTCTCATTTTCTCTCATTGTTTTTTTCCAATCTCTCTAAAATCCACTCTACCAAACACGCCCTTAAAGTATGTAGTTGGGATGATTTTTCAGAAAATAATAAATAAATAAAAAGAGTGAAAAAAGAAAAAGAAAAAGAGAAGATATGTGAAAGAACTATGTTGCATGGACATAGACACGGACACGGACACGGGGATACGACAATTTTTGAAAAATAAGGACACGACATGGCGGGGACATGGCGGTTAAGTAATTAATTAATTTTTATATTTAGGCATATTTTTTAATATTTTTAGACATAAAATACGTTTATGTCTAGAATTTAAATTATGTAAGAACTACAAATAAGTAAACTAACACCCAAAGTAGTACAATAATACACATAAAATGTTTAGTAACATATTTCCATAGAGGAGCAGCTATCTCAGCTGATGATTTTTCACTTTCAGTATTCATTTTAGTAAAATAACATACAATATTTAACTTTAATAAATAAATAAAACTATAGTAGGACACACACAAAACAAAAATCACTAAATTCATAATAAACATTATAATTTATAAGGCAAAAAGCTGAGTAAAGAAACACAGTAACAGTAAAACTGGGACAGTAAGACTGTGAGAGTGGGATTAAAAAAAAAAGTGTTATAACTTATATAAATAAGTGAGTAACAATACACCCATGACCCATTCACCAAAATTAATATATGAAAGAAAGAAAGAAAGAAAACAAAGAGAGAAGAGAGCTAGAAGAGGTCGATCGATCCATGCCGAAAGAGAGAGAGAGAGATTGGAAGGGACAAGGCATGGCGTCGACTGGTTGGCATCTATGGAGCTCGCCGAATGACCCGATCTAGCTCCGACGAGGGACAGAGGGCAGCGGCAGGCTAGCAACAGGTTGAGAACTTGAGAAGTTGAGATGTGGGCTTCTCAAAATGACTTCTCAGACTTTAAACTTGCTTTTTTGTTCTAGGGTATATCACAAAATCAATGGTATTGGTAAGTCTATCTGTCAAAATCTATGATTTTTTTTTTCACTGCTGGTGTGTCGGAGCCATGTCGACGCTGCGTCAGTGTCGTGTCGGAGAAGCGAAAAAAAAAAAAAAAAAAAAAAAAAGGACACTCGCTGAACACCGGAATCTGGCAAGTCATACATGTTCTGATGTCCAATACGTGTCTAACACCGACATGCAGGGGCGGAGCCAAAGGGGGCCGGGGGGACACCTGCCCCTCTGACTCCTGAAATTGTCATGAATATGTAATCTTAAAAAAACTAGCATAGAGAAAAAACTAAAAAATGACTTGGTTGAAACTTAAAAGTGATTATGACACAAAAAAAAAAAAGGTAAAAAAAGTTTTCTGAGACGTCAAATCGTATAACCTATTTTACTGTTCATGTAAGTGGCTTTCATCTTGTCCCAAGTTTGACACATGTTTCACAATTTTTTTTCCTTTTTCTTTTTATTATTTTTTTTCACCATTTTCATTATTAATAGTACTTTTCACAGTATTTTATTATTGAGTGATACTAGAGATACAACAAATTTTACTACTTATATCTTACAAATTGGTATGTTACCAATCACAGAAAATAATTCCAAACATTTATTTATTATATTATTTAAATAATACTAATCACATTTTTACCACATCAGTTTGTAAACTTTTTGTTGTAAATTTTGTAGTATGAATTGGTTATTTTTAAAAATTTATTTTAATGATACAAAATATATTTATTTTCTTACAACTATTTATTTATTTTTTTTTATTATTATCGATTAATATTTTTTAGATCAATTTCAATTTGAATAATATCTTTTAGTTTTGTCCCCTCTAAACCAAAAATTTTGGCTTCGCCACTGCCGACACGACACCAAAAACGGCATTTCTATGCAACCTAGTGAAAGAAACGTTTACTTGAGAGAGGAAGTGAAGAGATGAAAAGGTGGAGTACTCCACCTTTTCAATCTAGGGGATTGTGTTGGATGGTTAAAATTGTCCTACCATCAGCCTAACCTTTTTTGTATTTTTGTCTTTTTCTTTTTAGTTTTTTGGTCGTTTCTCCTAATCATTTTTAGTTGGTTTTGATTTTTTTTTTTTTAATCTCACTTTTTGTCTTTCCTTCCTCTTCTTTTATCCGTTTTTTTACGTTCTCTCATTTGTTATTGTTTTTTTTTTTTTTTTTTTTAAATTTATTTTAACTTTCTTTTTTGGCTTTCATTTGTTGTTGTGGTTTTAAAAAATAAATATAAAATTGAAGTTACACCATTTTTTAATTAAAAAAGAGTGCTATTTTTATTTATTTAATAAGGACATCATTGTAAATTTATACTAATTTCATTTCTATCATTTTTTTTCCAACCAAATAAATGAGTTTTTCATCTTTTTTTTTTATCCTCCCAATCAAACACAGGTGAGAGAAAACTAAAATCTCTCATATCCTTCCACTTTTCTATTTTTTCTCATATTTTCTATCATCTTACTTTTCCACTAACCAAACGGAATTTTAATGCATGAGAGTATGAGTGAGTGATGTCGGGGGGATTCACACCTTGGAGAGCTTCCTTAAGTAATTAATATAACATATATAGACACACTTTAACCCAAAAGACCTAAACCTGATGGGTATGTGCTCAATTATGTTATATTAGCCGCTCATTCTTCTCTTCTTTATTCAATGTAGGACTTCACTTACACGTGTAACTCAACAATCTCCCCCTCACGTATGAGTCTATCTGTCTATGGGCTTCAAGACCTCTTTGTGGGTCATGAACAAGTCCTACTCACTCCCCCTTGCCTAATGGGCTTTTTCACTTCATCAACGTGTCATCCATGGGTCTCTTGTACACCATCCGTGGGAATCACGTGTCAATCCTACACGCTCATCCATTGGAACCTTGCACATCCATGTTCATGGGAACCTCGCATCATACCATTATTTAGCACCATTAGCAATATTCCTTTTTTTTTTTTTCCTCTCCAGTTGCTTTGTGTGTGAGCCATTTAGGCTTTCTCTGTCCTTGCTGTGTAGGGATCATGAACACCTCACCACCTTCGTCGCACACTACCATGGGCTCTGATACCACTTGTTGGGTCCCAAATAATATTTTCACAAATATTAGCAATCCAAAATAACAATCACACACAGGAACACAAAATTTACATGGAAAACCCTTTCTCTTTGAAGGGAAAAATCATGGGACAAACTCCGAATAATTTCACTATTGTCAAATCAATTACAATAATTCTTGTGTATGCCTTATGGCTAAAGAAAAAAAAATCTCTCTTATTTTTCACACACACAAATTATCTTTCTCCAAGGCAGCAATCCTTTTCTCTATTCTTTTTCTTTTTCACTGTGCGGCACCTTTCTCTTTTCTTCTTTTCACTATGCGGCACCTAATACGTAATAAACCTTATTTATATATAACCCTGCTGCCACACCAATCCTTGTAGCACACAAAATCCTACTCAAACACAAATTAAAACTTATGAGGTCTCCTATTTCTAAGATTAAAAATTTTAAGAAAAATCCAAAGATGAGTGTTGGGATTAATGGCGTTGAAACCAAGAAGGTGACATTCTCATTGCCTAATAGTACTTTAGAAGAGGAAGTGGTAGATGATGAAGAATATGAAGACGTTAAGGCTACATGGGATGATGACGAAGTGAAAGATCCTAAAGGTCTTGAGCAGGGGGAGCAATATCCTCCACTAGATATTGTTGAACCTCATGAGAAAAGGATTACTGGAGAACATCGAATTGTTAGCTTCAAGAATAATTGGGCTTTTGATGAGGGGGGGGCAAGAGATTGGATTAAGGATATCCAAGATGAGATTAATTATTTGAGAATGAAAGGGATTGACTTTGATGAAGTGTTCTCAATGTTGATGAAGATAATGAAGAAGGTCAAGCTTGGAGTTGGCTTAATCGACATAGAATTGAATTGAAGAAATAGATTGAAGATCTCCTCTCATTGATGGGCTGGAGGGGGAGATTGTTATGGGTCTAGCCCGATTTTGTGGCAAGAAAACCATGTAGTGAAAAATTGAACTTCTTCTTACGGGTCTTCACATGAGTCCTGTACAAACAGCAGCATGCATGTCCTTTTGCAACAACCAATGGCCCCTTAGTAAGTTTCCATCTTCCATTACCAAGGTACTTACAATAACCCGCTCAATCCATAGCAATTGAAGAAAACACACTCATCCTTAAATTTGGAACATGTCACACATACTTCAACATTATAGTACCAACATTGGTTTCAATGCACACATCACCAATTCCCACAATTTTTGAGTAACTAGAATTACCCATCTTCACTGTACCAAAGTCTCTTACTTTGTACGTGGTAAACAACCCCTTCGTAGGGATAATATGAGGGATGCAGAATCAACAACCCACTCAACATCATTATTAGCAACATGCTCACACTTTTGCTCTTCAATAGAGAGCACCACAACATCCTCATTAATCACAATAGCTGTAGTATTTTTCTCACTATCATTCTTTTCATATTTTCCTTTATTTTGTTCCTTATTCCAATGCCAACAATTTCTTCTTAAGTGACCCTTTTTCCCACAATGGAAGCATTCTCTAGTTTCTTTCAATTGAGATCTATCTCTAGATTGTGACCTACCATTGAATTTCTAATCATTAGGTCCTCTGCTTCTACCTCTACCCTTGTTCTTCGTGACAAAAGCTTGATCTTGTGTATTGTCTATATTTGCATCTCTCTTGCGAACCTCTTCACTTAAAATCAAATCTTGAATATAATCATATTTGAGCTTGTTTTTCCCTGCAAAATTACTCATCGCCATTCTCATGGCTTCCTAACTGTTTGGTAAAGAAGCCAAAAGTATCAATGCACGAACCTCATCATCAAATTCAATTCCCACCGTGGATAATTGATTTGTGATTGTATTGAACTCATTCAAATGTAGTGCTTCAGGAATGTCTTTTGCCTTCTTCAGATTAAATAGCTTCTTCATTAGATACACCTTATTGTTAGCCGATGACTTTTCACACATGCTAGACAAAGCCTTCATCAAATCCACGATGGTTTTTTCTTTCACAACATTGTGCACAACTAATCTTGACAGAGTTAATTGAATAACTCCTAATACCTATCTATCAAGAGGGTTCCAGTCTTCATCCTTCATAGTTTCAGGTTTCGTCCCCAAAAGAGCCAAATGCAATTTCTTCCCATAGAAATAATCTTCAATCTGCATCCTCCAATAAGCAAAGTTTGTTCTATCAAATTTCTTAATTCTTGAACCCTTGCCTTCTTCTCCGGCCATTGCTTCCACTCTAACGTAAGCTCTGATACCACTTGTTGGAGGGATAAACACCTTGGATAGCTTCCTTAAATTATTAATATAACATATAGAGACACACTTTAACCCAAAAGGCCTAAGCCCAATGGGCATGTGCTCAATTATGTTATATTAACNCTCAATTCAAAGAAACTAGAGAATGCTTCCATTGTGGGAAAAAGGGTCACTTAAGAAGAAATTGTTGGCATTGGAATAAGGAACAAAATAAAGGAAAATATGAAAAGAATGATAGTGAGAAAAATACTACAGCTATTGTGATTAATGAGGATGTTGTGGTGCTCTCTATTGAAGAGCAAAAGTGTGAGCATGTTGCTAATAATGATGTTGAGTGGGTTGTTGATTCTGCATCCCTCATATTATCCCTACGAAGGGTTGTTTTTACCACGTACAAAGTAAGGAGACTTTCGGTACAGTGAAGATGGGTAATTCTAGTTACTCAAAAATTGTGGGAATTTGATGTGTGCATTGAAAACAATGTTGGTACTATAATGTTGAAGTATGTGTGACATGTTCCAAATTTAAGGATGAGTGTGTTTTCTTTCAATGGCTATGGATTGAGCGGTGTTATTGTAAGGTACCTTGGTAATGGAAGATGGAAAACTTACTAATGGGGCCATTGGTTGTTGCAAAAGGACATGCATGCTGTCTGTTGTACAGGACTCCATGTGAAGACCGCTAAGAAGAAGTTCAATTTTTCACTACATGGTTTTCTTGCCACAAAATCGGGCTAGACCCATAACAAATCCCCCCCAGCCCATCAATGAGAGGAGATCTTCAATCTATTTCTTCAATTCAATTCTATGTCGATTAAGCCAACTCCAAGCTTGACCTTCTTCATTATCTTCATCACATTGAGAACACTTCATCAAAGTCAATCCCTTTCATTCTCAAATAATTAATCTCATCTTGGATATCCTTAATCCAATCTCTTGGTCTCTCTCTCTCTCTCTCTCTCTCTCTATATATATATATATATATATATATATATATAAAACCTGAAGTGTAACATTTATTGTTGCTATACTCTTGTTGAGCCATATCATCGATCACATCATCCACTTATTTTCTACCTCTTCTTTCTCTTTTTAAACTTTTATTCTACCTATTATATTATTCTTCTCCCTATTAGTTCACATTTATAGTCAATGGCAGAGGTAGGAAAATTTTTCAAGGGATGCCAAGTTAAATATGACAAAAAATTTTAGCTCTCTCACTTACCCTTTTCATAATTTAAAATAAAATATTTAGATACTGATGTTTAGATTTTTTTATATGCATAACTAAAAAGTGGTAGATAGTGAAGTGTAAATTATTACTATCCAAGAAAATCAAATAATTGCACATAAAACTTGTGTCCAACATCTTTTGCTTGAAATTATTTATTTATTATATCTTATACAAACTTAATAGGGTAAATTGCAAATTTCACCCCTGAAGTTTGGGGTTGACTAAATTTTACACCTCAATATTTTAGAAACTTGATTTTACACCCTGAAGTTTGCTTCTGTTAGCAATTCATCCCCACATTTAGTTTTTGACGTTAACTGACACATCACCAAGTTGACATGTTTTATTTTTGCCAAATCAACTCCAAAACTACATAATTTTAGTGATGACCAAGTTAAAAGCTGGCACAATCAAAACTACGTTGTTTCATGCCTAAACTTAAAACATAAACCTCTAGCCTAAACATCACCGTTTAGGACAACCTCTAAAACAAAAAAAAACAAAGAACCACGAAGAAGACCTTTAGCTCACCTATACTCCATGAACCCTGACCTCTCTAACCCAAACCCCTTAGCTTGGACTCAACCCAAATAGACCTTCAGCTCACCTTGTGAACCCAAGCGGCGGCAGCGGTGAAGAACCCAGGCGATGGTGATGGCGGCAAATAACTAAGACCTCTCTCTTTGCTTCGTATCTTGGTCACTGCCAGTGAGGTGTGTAAATATTCAATCATATATGTGTTGATTTTTTCAATGACATTTTGGGCTGTGGTTATTGGGTTTTTCATGTTGGCTATTAAAATTGAATTCCTATTATTTGGGAAGATGTTATTTGTATATATGGGTGTTAAATTATTTGAAATTATGAAATCCTTGTGATAGTTTATAATTATGTAAGGTAGGTGTTTGTGAAAATGTATGTGCCAATTCTATAGTAGTAACTGAACAGTTGAAGCAGTGAAGCTTGAATCATTAAGGGCCTGTTTGGTGGTTTAGTTTGAGTAATGTTGTTTGAGTGTTTTTTATATACATGTGGGTGAAAAAATGAGTGGAAATGTATGTAATGTTGTTTAAAATGTGCAGTTTTGTGTTTGAGTAGGGCTGCCAAATAGGCCCTAATTGTTTAAACAAAAATACGTGCTGCCACCTTTAGTTTATTGCTAAAGGAGCTTGAAGAAAAAAAGAACATTGAATTTAGAGAATATAAAATAGGAAGCATATTGGTACTCTTTTTATAGCTCTAGTTTATTTTTCTGTCAGGTAAATTGTGATACTCTATTTAGTTCAACAATATTATTAGAATTTGCAATCGCCGCATCAAATTATTTTTTAAAGGGATGATGTTTGTTAGGATGTATAGTTCTAGTGAATTGATAATAGAGGTTTTAGGTCCAAGGAAATGAATTTGTGAAATTATGATATCTTGCCCAGCATTAGCTATTAATATTACTATTAACCAAAATAGAATAAGAGTTTCTCCAGATTTAGTTGAGGATGTACTTGAGATTTGAGAATGCTGGTATGTTGGAATATCAGTTCCTTGAATGGGCTAGAAAACAACGAAATTACATGCACAATGTTAGGGATTATCACACCATAATTGAGTCTCTGGCAAAGATTAGCAATATTAGATCATGTGGGATCTTGTGAATACTATGAGGAACAAGAACATGCTTGGTGTTGAGAAATTTTGCATTATAATGTGAAATCCTGGGCTCTGAAGGTGGAGGGGCAGTTTGAGTTGAGTATGTTATAATGGAAAATACTTTTTGGTTAAAATGTAAAGTTTTGAACTTTGATATTTGATTTGGCTCTATTGTACTTCTATTTGATGATGCATTGACAATTTTGGATATTTGGCATATAGTAATTATGAGAAAATTTTCATGATACATAATCATATCTTACATTGTTGCATGACTACTTATGTTATATCTCATTTTATTTTGCAGTTATATATCTCATCTTTAAGAATTGTAATTGGTTAAAATAAGTTTTTTTTGAGGGACCATAATTTTTTTTGGAGGGAGCATATTTTATCTAATCTAGATTTAATAACTGTTCTTCGTTTTTTCAGGTCAACCTTGATTGTACTGTTTTGTACTAATCTAGAATTTTTTTGGAGGCAGTTAGCGATCATAAGGTGAAATGTAAATGCAAGTTTCCTGCAATCGTGAAGACAGAGCAAAGCAAATTAACCCTGGATTATTAGAAAAGGCTAACAAGTTGGGAGCTACAATTGTGCTATTAGAGAAGGATAATAATTGTGTTCATCAGAGGCAGGAGATGAGACTACTTTTTTGCCTTGCATTAAGTTGGTTTGTTATTATGGTGGTCATTTTAGTGACAAAAAAAGGCTAAGGAAAGAACTTGTATTTAGTATAGGTGAATTGTAGTTTAGTCATTGTGGAAGATTGTAATGACAATCAGTTTGAGAGAGTAGATAGTTTCTTATCTTGTTTAATGTAATGATAATTTTAATGGACACTAGTTTTATTATGTTGTAATGGAAATTGAAATGCATTTCTTGCAATGGATTTTGGCTTTTAATTTTGTCTATTAATGGAATATTGTTTATTATAATGGAAATTGGTTGAAGGTTATTAAATGTGGCTTTTGCTCCTGTTAAAGTCAAGGTCAACAATTATCATCCTTACAATTGGTAAAAGCATTGATACACCTTTCGTGACCATAGTTGGGAGTACCTATACATAATGAATTCCAGCTCAAACCATACCAAACTTATGCATTGCATGTGCCAGACCTAGAAATGAAGAAAAAACTCTATGCATGTGAACAATATGATTTCCTTATGGTGATAGTTGCATCACATGGAATATTAAGTTATGCAGAAATATGATTAAGTAATGCAGAAAAATTAAATTTATCACTTAGTTGCTAATGCAAAAATATGATTGGAATATTAAGTAACTGATGGACTATACTTGGTATTGAGTAGTTAAATTGGTTTAGGTTCACATGCACAGAGATTCTTCAATACCCAACACTGCCATACTCTTTTTTCTATTCATGTCCAATATCACTATCATATAAATTGATTAGAAAGCTTTACAAAACAATGACTAACAAATTTGCCAAACCAAAGGTCCTAATAATAAAAGGTCCTAAGACCAACACAAAATAGGTTACTTTTGTCCGGTAACACCATCAAATAAGCTTATGTGCAGCCTTACAAAATAGTAAACACAAAAAGTTCTAACAATCTAAGGTCCTACAAACTACCAACTCCAGATCCACTTTCAATTTCTTTTCCAGCTCTAGTTCTTTTTCCATATCTACCAACTCCACTGCTTCCGGCAACACTTCTTTAGGATGAGACCTGTAATTTAACAAAAACCCTAGCAAACCCAATCAACAAAACACCCAAAAAACCAAGATTAGTAACAATAGTGAAATCTGAAAAAGAGAGAGAGGAAGAGAAAGTGAAGAACAACTCACTGTTGGTGTGGTCGTTGTTGCCGTTGCCGCCACCTGGAGCCTTCGACAATATGTTCAGGGGGCAAGCTGATGGCTAAGGTTTAGCCAGGCTAAGGAGATTAGTAAGGTCTAGTCATCGGGTTCATGCAAGCTGGGAGGGAAGGAAGCTGCCCTTCGTGGGTTTTGGTTTGGGATTTTAGAAATAGGATGAAACGGTGTAGTTTATGATTAGATTTTTTGTGTTTTAGCTGCCGTTTATTTTTAATTGAAACTACATAGTTTTGGGTTGATTTGGCAAAAATAAAACATGTCAATATAGTGATGTGTCAGTTAACAATAGAAACTAACCGTGGGGTGTGACTTGCTAACAAAGTAAACTTCAGAGTGTAAAATCAAGTTTCTTAAACATTGGGATGTAAAATCCAGTCAATCGCCTTCTTTTTTTTGATGAAAATCAATCCCAAATTTCAAGGGTATAATTTGCAATTTACCCAACTTAATATTATTTACACTTTATTGAGAACGTCAACACACAAATACCCATAAACTATTCACATATTTAGAAAGTGTTTCTCACTAATTAGAAAGTGTTTATATACTGTACATGAGAGAGAGAAAGAGAGAAATCCAAGAGCTCACATCAGAGAAATCCAAAGAGAGATAAAGACAACGAAGAAATCCAAAGTGAGAGAGGGAGAGATACTAGTCGTGGTTGTTTTTGGGGTGTGTTGGAGGCTGGAGCCGTGGAGAGGCAGTAGTGGGTAGCTCTTATCCCTGTGGTCTATAAGAATGATTTGGGTTTTTTCTTTTTCTTTTTTAATTATTTTTCTTCGTTTTTACCATTTGAATTCTAGAATTGTTAAAGGAGAAAGAGGTTTTCTATTTGGAGGGGCCATAGGTTGACTGTTGAAAATGGGCCTATGAGTATTTTTCTTTACCAATTTAATTTTTTAGAGGGTTTTTCTGGACTAATTCAAAACTTTGAGGAGTAATTATAAATATGTAAGGCCTTTTTTGTGGGTTTTTTTTGGACTGGTTCAAAAAGTTTGAGGAGTTACTGCCTAAATTCTAAAATTTGAAGGGGCCAATAAGTGCATTTTTCTGTAACTTGTAATTTGCTTTTGTGATTTTTATACTATCTATAATGGAAAGTTGAAAAAGTCAAGGGGAGCATGGCCCCCCCGGCCCCCCTTAGTTTCGCCATTGTTTGTAGTTACACTTCCTCCAACCTTTCTTCTCCCTTTTTATCTCTTTATTTTTTTCACTACTTTCGACTTTATCGCTATACTTCATTCTTTTCTCTTTCTTATATTTTGACTTTTCTTTTCTTCATTTTATTGTGTATAAATTTGACATTATTTCTCTCATTCAATTCATATTTTTCCCACTAAAAAGTGTTGAGTATTCTTTCTCACTCTCTCTTGTGGATTTTTGTTCTTTTTTATAACTCTGATTAAGGTTGATGACTTTTTTTTAAAAAAAATATGTGTTTGGGTATTGTGTTTTTTTAATTTCTCATTACAAAGTCTTCTCTTCCCCTTTTATAGTTTTGGTTGAATTTTGGTGTGAGATAATACTTAGTTGTTTTTTTTTTTTATGAGAATTTGAGTTTATTTCAAAGCACAATCTACATGGCTATGAATTTGAATATGCCTACCAATTTTTTGAGTAATAAATTATTATTAATTCTATCTTTTATTCATTTGGTTTCATTTTACTTCTAGTTAAGATAATATTGTAATTTTGTGATGAGTTTTAATTATTATTATGATAATCTCTTTATTCCTTAAGAGATGAGAAATTTGAATAATAAATTTGAAACTTATAAAGTTTAGTTGTATATTAGGCAAATATAACACATTATAATAGAAGTTAGAAGAATAAATATGATATATTTGTAGAGATAAAAATATAAAAAAAAATACTTGTAAAAATATTTTATAAAAAAATATGTGAAATAATTGTTACTTTTTATATATTACACCCCATTATATAATATTTATATATTTTCCACACATTGTGTGGGTCTTCGGCTAGTAAAGAATCAAACGTGAAACTACAATGTTGGACCAAAGTTTACCTACTGAGTGATTTTAGTCTCTGAAGTTTTAAATAAGTGTTATAGGTCCCTGAAGTTTGAAAAGAGAGTGCTATTGATATTTTAATTAACTTCTGTTAGTTTTTTTTTTTTTTTTTTCTTCCTTGTGTAAAACAGGAAAATGATGTGGCACTTTTAATGATGTGGCAAGTTTTTCTTATTAAAAAATAGGAGAAACTACAATATTGATCCCTCAAATTTACCCTGTGTGCACAATTAGTCTTTCAAGTTTGAAGCGTGCACAATTGGTCCCTTAAGTTTGTAAAATGAGCAATATAAGTCTTTTTACTAACTGCCATTAATGGTGTTACTTATGTAGCTAACAGACAATGACTTGACATTTTATTTTAATGATATGACATATTTTAATTAAAAAATTACAAATTAAAAGAACACATGAGAAACTTTTTTTTTACAACGGTACCAAACTTAAAAAAAAAAAAAAACATTTTTTTTCTACCAATTGTAAATATATCAAAATTCGTGGGACCCACAAATGTGAACACAGACAACTTCTTCTTCTCTTCTAATGATTTTTTTTTTTTTCCGGCTCTTGCACGAAACCCATTGATTGTCTTCTTCTTTCTTCTTTTTCTTTTTATTTCCTATCTCTCTTGCATGAACCCACACACTAGTGGTCTAAGGTCTTCTTCTTCATTTTTTTTTTTTTTTTTTTGATGTTTACTGTTTTGCTGTTTTGGTGGTCTTCTTGTTTCAAATAAAATAAAACCCAGTTGAATTTAACCCCACCAACAAAACAAAATTTATAAAAATAGAATCTCAAATCCAGAAAACAAAACCCATTTGAGTTTAACCCTCACCCACAAAACACAAACCAAATCAAACATTTAAAGAAAATAAAAGAAAGAAACAACAAAAGAGAAGTAAAGATGCTGCGAAGTGCTATATGATACATGCCCTGCTTTTTTGCTGCTATTCCTCTACTGGGATTCCATGGGCTTTGTTTCATCCCATGGAGTGTTTGCAAATGTTTAGCTATTTTAGTTTACTCAGCTTCTGTATTTTGTTGCAATTCTATGTAGTTGTTGTGTTAATATATGTATTGTTAGTGTGTTTATCTTTATCAGCCCGGTTGGGTAGTGAAGTTTGTGGTGTTGTAAGACTTTTTAAAGTGTGTTTTTGTTTACATTTAATAAAATCCCAGTTTACGGAAAAAAAAAAAAAAAAAAAAGATGCTGGGACCTGTTTCTGTAATTTTAATTTGTAATTTTTTTAATTAAAATATGCCAAGTCATTGTCCGTTAGCCACATTAGTAATACCGTTAATGGCAGTTAGTAAAATGACTTATATTGTTCATTTTCAAAACTTGAGGGACCAATTGCGCACGCTTCAAACTTGAGGGACCGGTTGAGTACACATAGTAAACTTGAGGGACCAATATCGTAATTTTGCCTAAAAAATATTACATGTAAGCATGGCCCTAACCCAAACCCAAATAGAAGTGGGTTTTGATGAGTTTTTCTCTTCTTCTTTAGTTGCTTGGCATACCCAAACACCATTGAAAATAACAATCTCAATCCTCCAACATTAACTACCTTGTTGATAAATGGCAGCAATACGAACAGACTTAGTCAAAGCAAAATGAAATCTGATTTCAAGTCATCTAAAGGTAACAAATGGCAACAGTATGAACAAACCCAACAAAAGCCAAATGGAAATTGATTTCAAGTCCATGTTAGAACGAAGAACATGAGAGAGAGAGAGAGAGAGAGAGAGATGATCTTCTTAAGCAACTCCAAGCCTCCAAGCTCAAAAGGAGATCTGATTTCAAATCACAAGCCTCTATTAGTTTTTCAAATCCTTTGAATTAAAATTCTTGGGTTAACATTTCGCTTATTTGAGAATACTGAGTCTTTTTTAAGACATAGGGAGAGGGGAGAAGGTTTATTAAAGAAACTTACAGTGTCGTATATCCAAAAGAGCCTAACTCTTGGATACACAGCATAGACTTTCAACCTCTTTAACTCACACTCATTTTCCAATTAATGTGTGATTAACCCACTGTTTTTTCTTTTTTCTTTTGAGAGTACTAAGTCTTTTTTAACAATATTGTATACTTTTTTTTGTGCAAATGTGTACAATATTGTACATATTTATTTAATTTATTACAATGTAAAATTTACATTTACAGTACAATATAAACCAATTACTACCCTCGTTCAATTTGATGGATTGCAAATTTGCAAAGCTGAGATACTGTCCAAAAGTTAAAGGAGTTGGGTACATTCTCTACGTTTTAAATGATAGATGAATCTTGGATATCTGATGTGATAAGGGGAATTTTTAATTGGAAAAATAAAAGTTATTGATCTCCAAAGACCCGTCAGCTCTATTATGCATACTAAAGACATCACACAAGATGAAGTTGTCAGTCTCTAAGCTGAAGGGAGTAGTCGAAGCTGACGACCCTAACGAGGTAGTAGGCGAAGCTGACGACCCTGACAAGGGAGTAGGCGAAACTGACGACCCCGACTAAGCTGAAGGGAGTAGTCGAAATTGATGACCCTAATGAGGTAGTAGGCGAAGCTGACGACCCCGGCGAGGGAGTAGGCGAAGCTGACGACCCCAACTAAGCTGAAGGGAGTAGGTGAAGCTAACGACCCCGATGAAGGAGTAGGTGAAACTGACGACCCCGACGAGGGAGTGGGCGAAGCTGACAACCCTGACTAAGCTAAAGGGAGTAGTCAAAGCTGACGAGCCTAACAAGGTAGTAGGCAAAGCTGACGACCCCGATGAGGGAGTAAGCGAAGCTGACGACCCTGATTAAGCTGAAGGGAGTAGGCGAAGCTGACAACCCCGACGAGGGAGTAGGCAAAGCTGACGACCCTAAAACTGACGGCTCCAATGTACCCTTGACTTGGCCACCACGCATAAGTATATAAGGAAATGTCTTGTATCTCATGCTTAGTGTTAGTCTCCTACAAGGAAAGGATTCCGCAATATACGCTCATGAGGATTCCTATAAGGAAAAGACTTCTAGCCTAAGGAAGAGAGGTCAACCCTATACTACTATAAAAGCCTTAATACCTTCATAAACCAAGGTACGCATAATTCACCCTAGCTCTGGTACTCTAGAGTTGTGAACAAGAGAATTCTCTAACTTGACCGTTAGAGGGTATTTGGCCGGTACCACACCGGTACTTCTCTTAAGGTTTTCAGCTTTTGTGTTGTGCAGGTACTGTTTTGAGTGTACGAAAATCGTGTGACTCACTAGTGATATTTTCGGCAACATCAATTGGCGCCGTCTGTGGGGAAGATTTTTACAACTTGTAAGCCATATTATTGCTTCCCAGACAAAGAGTTGCATGGTACTTACTCGCTCGATAGCGACCACCAACAACGTTCAAGGAGACAAACCACGCCCAACTGCACTCGAGAGACAGGTGCAAACTCTCACTGCAGTCGTGGAACGCCTCACTAAGCAAAACAACGATCTGGAGGAACAGTTACGCCAGAAAAATGCAGGTCACGACACTCAAGAGCGAGACCAAGAGACACCAGTGCCAATAGAAGAGAACGAGAAGGGCTGAAGGGTGGTAATGCTTCTAGTAGACCGGAGCATCAAAATTTGAGCATGCCATCCCTCACGGATGCAACTCAACCGTACATTGCCATGGAGATACAGGCAATAAAGGAACAAATGAAGGTTATGATGAATGCCCTCAAAGGACGAGTATCCAGCGACCTTGACGATCTGGTAAATCGCACTGACTCACCGTTCACTGCAGCTGTCAATTCCTTCCCCCTACCACATAAATTTCGCACGCCGCATAAAGACAGTTACGACGGAGTGAAGGACCCTCTGGATCACCTAAAGACTTTCAAGACCTTGATGCACCTTCAAGGGGTAGCGGACGAAATCATGTGTAGGGCCTTCCCTACAACACTGAAGGGCCCCGCAAGGGTATAGTTCAGCCAATTGACGCTGAACTCCATCAGCACTTTCAAGGAGCTAAGCGCTTAGTTCACTGCACACTTTATTGGGGGACACAGGTATAAGAAGTCCACAGCATGCTTGATGAGTATCAAGCAACGAGAGGAGGAGACGCTGAGATCCTACATAACACGCTTCAATAAGGAAGTGCTATCAATCGACGAAGCCGACGACAAAATACTTGTAGCAGCCTTCACAAATGGGTTGCGAAAGGGTAAGTTTTTGTTCTCACTATACAAAAACGACCCCAAGACCATGTCGGAAGTACTCTACAGGGCCACCAAATACATGAATGCTGAAGACGCGCTTCTGACTCGAGAGAAGAGAGAAAGGCAAGAGGATACGTGACAGGACAGAAAGCGGAAGATGGCAAGAACTGGAGACGCTGGATGGACAGAAGCTACACCACCCATGGAACACCAAGCACCTATGGAAGTACTACCAGTAAAAAGGATGGCATGAAGAGCGACACCCCTTTATTTCTAGTTTACCTTAGTGAATTTAGTTATACTCCTCAGTTTTTCTATTTACTTTAGTTTTTGCTTTAAAGCCCGAAGGGCAGGTCTTCGTTTTCTTTTTAAGAACTACTTTTTCTATGAATGTATGGTTTATTATAATAAGAGGAGTTTATTTAGACATGGCTAAATCGCCTACAGGTAGACGCATGGCCAAAGTCGCCTACGGGTGGACGGTCACTACACTAAGTCACCTATGGGTAGATGCATGGCCAAAGTTGCCTACGGGTGGACGGTCATTACGCTAAGTCACCTACGAGTAGACACATGGCTAAAGTTGTCTACAGGTGGACGGTCACTATGCTAAGTCACCTACGGGTAGACGGTCATTACGCTAAGTCGCCTACGGGTAGACGCATAGCCGAAGTCCCCAACGAGTAGACGGTTACTACGCTAAGTCACCTACGGGTAGACGGTCACTACGCTAAGTCACCTACGGGTAGACGCATGGCCAAAGTCGCCTACGGGTGGACGATCACTACGCTAAGTCGCCTACGGGTAGACGCATGGCCAAAGTTGCATACGGGTGGATGGTCACTACGCTAAGTCACCTACGGGTAGACGGTCACTACGCTAAGCAACCTACAGGTAGACGTGTGGTCAAAGTTGCCTACGGGTGAATAGTCATTACGCTAAGTCGCCTACGGTAAATGCCTTTACATGCTCAAGCATTTAATAAAGGCGGCTCGATGCGTCACACAAGAGTGACCTTTCTAACGTTGTTAACTCCATAACCCGTCAGCTAAAGTTGACGAGGTTATGGAGTGGGGGGCAACTGATAAGGGGAATTTTTAATTGGAAAAATAAAATTTATTGATCTCCAAAGACCCGTCAGCTCTATTATGCATACTGAAAACATCATGCAAGATGAAGCTGTCAGTCTCTAAGCTGAAGGGAGTAGTCGAAGCTGACGACCCTAACGAGGTAGTACGCGAAGCTGACGACCTCGATGAGGAAGTAGGCGAAGCTAACAACCCCGACTAAGCTGAAGGGAGTAGTCGAAGCTGACGACCCTAACGAGGTAGTAGGCGAAGTTGACGACCTCGACGAGGGAGTAGGCGAAGCTAACGACCTCGACTAAGCTGAAGGGAGTAGGCGAAGTTGACGACCTCGACGAAGGAGTAGGCGAAGCTGACGACCCCGACTAAGTTGAAGGGAGTAGTTGAAGCTGACAGCCCTAACGAGGTAATAGGCGAAGCTGACGACCCCGACTAAGCTGAAGGGAGTAGGCGAAGCTGATGACCCCGACGAGGGAGTAGGTGAAGCTGACAACCCTAAAGCTGACGGCTCCAATGTACCCTTGACTTGGCCACCACGCATAAGTATATAAGGAAATGTCTTGTATCTCATGCTTAGTGTTAGTCTCTTACAAGAAAAGGATTCCGCAATATACGCTCATGAGGATTCCTATAAGGAAAAGACTTCTAGTCTAAGGAAGAGAGGTCAACCCTCTACTACTATAAAAGCCTCAGTACCCTCATAAACCAAGATACGCATAATTCACCCTAGTTCTGGTACTCTAGAGTTGTGAACAAGAGAATTCTCTAACTTGACCATCGGAGGATATTTGGCTGGTACCACACCGGTACTTCTCTTAAGGTCTTCAGCTTTTGTGTTGTGCAAGTACTATTTCGAGTGTGCGAAAATCGTGTGACTCACTGGTGATATTTTCAGCATCATCATGATGGTTCCACATCTTCGTGCATATCCCGGTTGGAAAGTAATCGTATTGTTTCCGATAAAAACATAAAAGTAAATAACTCAATCGAGTCAATCCATAATGTCACAGCTAAAAATCGTGCGGATTTCAATTTCCACTTTTACATCTTGACTACTACTTGTACTAATATTTAACATCTAGCTGTGAGCATATCAGCATATTTATTGCTGAATCACTTTGATGGTTGAGGCATCTGCATGGTTTGTTTATTACTCTCAGGACTGGACATATGGTTGATTGAAAATAAAATTTAAAGCTATATATATACAACTTTGTTATGGACAGGAGTTGTTTAATAATTTTTTTCACAATTTGTTGAGATAGTAAATTGAGACCGATAAAAAATCATTTTCACATGAATTTACTATTGATATCATTCAAATTATTAGTATTTTTTATTCAAAACCTACTACTTTAGTAAGTTGTGAAAAAGTTGTGTCGCTATATTTAAAATTTACTTCATACACTCAATATCTTTCACTTTCCTCTCACATGAAGTTGAATGTGACACATAGGTTCTATAAGTGGGTAAAATTTCAGAGAAGAGATGGAACCATAACAAGAATTTCAACTGTGACTAAACAGTGATGAACATCTTCACAACCTAACAAGCATCCTATTAAGAGCATCCCCATCCAAAAATTGTATCATATCCTATTTTACTATCTCAAAAAGCTACTTTATCAATTATACCATACCATTTTACAATACTCCCAACATCCAAACTTTTATTTCTTTTGTTACTTTATTTAAATATTCTTTTTTTTTTTTTTTTACTTTCTCTCTCTCTCCCCCCCACCCCCCCTCAACTAGCTAGCAAAACCCATTAAAACACCACCACTCACATCCCATTTAACCCACCAAACATCAGCCAGCAACCACCACCACAACCACCACACCTCCACCAAGCCAACTTGCAAACCCATTAAAAAAACCGCCAACAAGAACCACAAAAAAAAAAAAAAAAAAAAAAAAAAAAAAAAAAACA